>NC_056735.1:311812580-312070627 GCF_019279795.1 Protopterus annectens
AAAAATAGTAGGACGTAGCGGGTACAACTGGCAGTGAAGGCAAAGCACTTGAAGAAGCTAGAGGTGATGGAGATGAAGTACCTGAAACAGGTCGTAGGATGCACACTGTAGGAAAATATCAGAGCAGAAGCCGAACATGCTCCAACTGCAGAGAAGGTCAGAGAACAGACTACGATGGTTCGGGTATGTGTGCAGGAAAGTAGAAGATGGTTTGATGGACATTTGGGAGAGAGAGAAAGAAAGAAAGAAAGAAAGACCTGCAACAGTAAGTTATGACTGTCAAAGATGGTAGAGTAGTACTGAATTGCGAAAAGTGGTGACAGTTGATGAGACATCCCAATCCCATGTAGAAAATGGGGTTGATGGTGATGATATACACATACTCGTGTGTGGGTGTTTGTCTATATATCACACACACACACACACACACACACACACACACACACACACCACTGTTCATACCGGTGACAGACTGCATTAGTACACAGGTTGGAGGGGACAGATCACCAAAGCTGCGTTATGCGCATATATTTTTTATGCATCTCTGTACAACCTTAATCATATGTGCTAACCCTAATCCTATCCCTACAGATTACTTCACCAAAACACCTTTTCCCGAAAATGCCACTACTCAAGACAGGCACAGACACACACATTCATAAACAAACATACAGAACTGTAAAACTATCAACTTACCTAGACCTTACTCTAAGCCTAATCTAGAAACACTTGCACATACACTCAAAAATATTCACATACATAGCACTCAAGCCAACTCTTTACTTAGCTGCTATTCTAACCCTAACCAAAGAAAAACTCACAGCTCACACTTTACAAAAACATTAAACAATTCAGTGATATATAGCGGCATTATAGAGGAACATTCTATGCTTCAAGTTATAGCAATTATCAACTTATAACGCCCTTGACAAATACATTTACCAACAGAGTAATATAAAATACAACATACATATATATATATATATATATATATATATATATATATATATATATATATATATATATATATATATACATACACACACATACATACATATACACACACACACATGCATACACATACACGCGCACACACACACACACACACACACACAGGTATCGCGTTATCTGCTCCTGGTGGAGATGAAGGTCTTAAAAAGCAGTACAATGATCACTAAATGATATAGAAGCCAAAAGTGGTATATTTCATCTGTCAGGTCTATTAGTCAAAATAATAACTGATGGCTGATTGTTTCTTTGAAGTAAGGTTTGTGCTGGTAGATGAACAAATAATTTGTGTTAAGAAGAAACTGATAAGTCAATTAACTTGGTTTCTGTAATATTTGGCTTTTGAAAAGTGAAACCCCCTCATAATAGACAGTTATATTTCTAGATAAGTGTACAAATAGTAGAAATAACAGAACTAACGACTTGTAAAATAAAGAAATAAGGTTACAAACCAAGTTATACCACTTTTTGATGGGCACCACTAAGGCAATCGCAAATCCTTTCTAGCTTCTGTGCAGTCTACATGGAAGCTTCTACTACCCCCCTGCCTGTGTGCTCTCTGGCCTTAGAAGCTTCTCCTGACGGGTTAAACACTCTGTGGTCATCACCTGTCCAACAGACTTGCCCAGAAAAATACCTTGTGAAAGTGTTATAAATCTGCTCAAGTTACCTGCACAGGCTTGGCTCCAAAACAAACCAAGCACAGCCCTAGTTGTTCAGCCTACTGTAATTTATCCACACTTTGAATGTTTTAAGACTATCTGCTTTTAAAAAGTGGGCCTCCTTGTCATTTTAAAATTATTACTACAAGGGGAGGTTTTTCTGGCACCACCCAGCGAAAACTTACTTCAGCCACCAGGAGGCTGCACAATGCCAGCAGTCTACCATAGTCCTTGTCATTTTAACTAACAATAGTACCAACAACTTTTAGTTTAATGTTATTTTAACTCTCAATAGTTCCAGTATATATAGGTTTAATGTTGCCAGCCACACTCGAGTGTTATTTAACCCCTAGTACATCTGCTGTACTCTTTGTCTCCTGTTTTAAATTTATATCTGCAACATTTCCATCTCTGGCTTTGCTCTCTTTCTTACCTCTTCAGCTCTGGATTTTTTCAATATTGGCTTCCTTTCTGACCCTGTTATTTTCAGTGCGCCGAAGTTTCACACTGCTGACCTGGCCCTGTCAGTACTGGTATTCCAACCAGCTAGGCTACTGTGACATCCTCCCTCTCTCTCTCTCCAACCTCTCTCCCCAGTTACTTTCACTTTCTTTTCTTTTCCAAATCCTCTTCCAAGACTCTTAACTTTCCACCTCTCCCTTCCTGGTGGTTTCATCTTTCAAAATTCTTTCTGAAAGCTTGCAGTCCACATGGAAGCTTCTTCTCTCCCCTACCTGTGTGTGCTCTCTGGCTTTAGAAGCATGTTGTGCAAGATTTTAATTTGCCATTTGCTGCCACCCGCTACTACATTAATTTACCCATCGCGCAGAATTAACTGCGGTTTGCTAAAATATCTTGCCACCGTGCATTTGAATCCTAGTACTGGCTACATTATAGCTTTGTCCAAGGGCTTCGAGTGAAGCGTCACCGCCAGTAAGACGCTTTCGTCCGTTCGATTCTCAGCTAGAGCTGCCTTCATGCGGAGACATGCGGAATGGGTACCTTTTGTTGAAGGTTGTGCTGGCCAGGCTCCGGCACGGAAAATCAACGCCACCGCTGAAGTGATCGGAGTTCGTTCTGGCGACTTCAACCGAAAGCCAAAAGATCTAAAACGCATTATAGTTTTAAGAACGGCTTTGCCAGGCCGTACCGCGCTGGTAAAGTTGCTTTTTATCAGTGCATAAACTTACCGCATTTAATCTTTAGTACTACATTTACAGTTTTTAAGAACGCTTCGTCTGCTTAGTTAACGCGTTTGCTAATATTTGCATCGCACAAAATACTGTGATTACTTTAAAAGCGCATTAGTTGTTTAAAATGTAGTATCTGTTCTGTTTTCATTTGTTCAACTGTAACGCAGCATACAAGGCAATGGTTATTTCGTTCGTATTTATAATTTCGAGAGGGTGGCCTAGTCGGTTATGTCAATTTTACAAAACACAAGGCGGTGCAGGGTTTGAGTTCCTGCTGGGATAATTGGTTTTAGCCTTTTAAATGGAATTTTGCGTATAGTCGTTAGTCAGTACCAACCCCATGAACGCATCCTCTCGACTTCTTAGGTTTCGGTAATCTCGGTTCCTTTATACTTTTCATTTCTTGGTATAACCTTTTGTGGCGTCTGTTCCCGACACTTTGCAGCCTCCGGCGTGGGTTAAAACATTAATTGTGCTCATCCCCTGCCCAACAGACTTCGCCCATGGTTAAAATAATTTTACGGAAGTTGAATAAATGGTAAAATATTTAGGTGGTACAAAACATATGAACACTAAATAATGCAAACTGGAATAAACACCAGAATTTTACAGAAGAAATGGCGAATGCTTTAAGAAATAATATGGCTGTTAAACGGAGGCCAAATGGTGAAAGCTGAAGTGTTATAAAGTGATGTTGACAATATATTATAATAATGCTTTCATCAGAAATGAAAGCTAGGGGAATCCGCTGTCACAGATGACATTTATTAAAGCAAAGAGCTGAGGAACCCCTAATAATTGGAGGAGTCTGAGAAGGGTGAGTTGTAATTATAATTTAAAGGTAGTTGATGTTATATGTAAATTTATCGTCGATGAAAACGGAGGTCCAATTCCAAACGCCATGTGGTGATCAGCGCCTTTTAAGAATATTTAAAAATGGATACATGGCTACACTATTGTTTTGAGCAGCAGATTGTCACTAATTAATGATGTTTGCTAAGAGGTCATAGGTGACAATATCTGCCTGGTAGGCCAGAAAGTGCTGGTGCATTTCAGTAAATGGGAGTAAATCCAGTGAAGTACTGACAGTCCATAGCTGTCTTTAGTTCAACTTTTAAATGTTAATATAATTATTCATTGCTGGACTACACCAACTGAATGAAAAGATTAAGGAAGATGATATTGGCGAAAAACAGATGATTTCTGGTCCATTTGTATTACTAATATGCATTAGTTTTTGCTAAGGTTTAAAGTTTTAATGAAATAGAAGTAAAGAGAATAAAGAGATAAATTAAGTTTTTCTTCTTTGTATGAAATGTACAAAATTTGTGAAGAGACCGATTAAAGAATAATAAGTTTAGGATCTCAACCTGGACTGAAGACAAAGGAATTAGAAGCAGAAGTGAAGCATTGAGTGGGTAGGTGGAATGGATAAAATGCGATTAAGTCCAGATGTTGCAGCATGTGCAGAAAGAAAGTGAAGTAAAAAAAAGTTTTGCTAGAGGATGGCACTGTTTATGTACTTGTTGTTTGACCTTAAGAAGAAATTAAGAATGGCATGTTTAGAAAAAAAGGCGTAAAGGAGGCCAAGAACTGGAAGGTAACGAAAGAGATAAACAGATAATGGTTTATAAAAGAAATAATAATATTCACAGATGACATTTATTGTAAGCAAAGAGCTGAGGAACCTTAATAATTGGAGGAGTCTGAGTAGGGTGAGTTGTAATTATAATTTAAAGGTAGAAGTTGATGTTATATGTAATGATCATGTTTGGGATGAAAAACGGGAGGTCCAATTCCAAACTATAGGTGAATTAAGGTTTTTTTTTAAGAATATTTAAAAGGATACATGGCTACACTATTGCTTTTTGAGCAGATTAAGTCATTTAATTAATGATGTTTGGCAAGAGGTCATAGTATTGGTTACAATATCTAATGGTAGGCCAGAAAAGTTATGTGCATTAGTAAATGGGGAGTAACCAGTGAAGACTTGAGATGTAGTCCTCTTGCGGGGCTGTCTTTTTTAGTTCAACTTTTAAATGTTAATATAATTATTCATTGCTGGACTACACCGAAATGAATGAAAAGATTAAGTGAAGATGATATTGGCGCAAAACAGATGATTTCTGTCCATTTGTACATAATATGGCTAGTTTTTGCTAAGGATTTGATGTTTTGATGTCAATAAAAGAAGTAAAGATAATAAAGAGATAAAAATTAAGTTTTTCTTCTTTGTATGAAATGTACAAAATTTGTGAAGAGACCGATTAAAGAATAATAAGTTTAGGATCTCAACCTGGACTGAAGACAAAGGAAATTAGAAGCAGAAGTGAAGCATTGAGTGGGTAGGTGGAATGGATAAAATGCGATTAAGTCCAGATGTTGCAGCATGTGCAGAAAGAAGGGTGAAGGTAAGAAAAAAAAGTTTTTGCTAGAGGATGGCACTGTTTATGTACTTGTTGTTTGACCTTAAAAGAATGAATGGGCCACTGGGCACTTGTGTGTGGGAGAAGAAAAGGCCAGAACAGAAAGGAGACTTGATTGCCGCAGGACAGCAGGAACAAAAAAAGAGAAATAATAAGAACAGTAATAATATAATAATAATAATAATAATAATAATAATAATAATCTATACTCCCAAAAGCAACCACTTTCAGGAAATGTGTACAAAACAGCATTGACAACAGAGCTGAATTATAAAGAACAAAGGAATATACATACACGTATCATTTGTTACAAGGCATAATGAGAATTTTTTTAAGATCTCAAAGTTGTTGAGTCTACTAATGAATACTTTGGAACCTTGCTCATTTACTTCAGGTTGAGTCAGTCTGAATTATTTCATGGAAATCTGCATATATTCCACTTGTTGCTGCAGTACAGTGTACAAATGACTATGTTGTTTAGTAACTAATAGTTTTAAGATTAATCCACAAAGGTAACTTCAGCTATTTGTAAACTATATGTGTAAACTAGTTCTAAGACACTGCTTGCTATATCACTGTGAACATCTAAGCCATAGCCACATGGCAATACAATTCTGGATCTAAAATAATCATAACTATTCACCAGACACAGAACTGTAGGGACTGCAAAAGTGTAATCACAACAGATTTGAGTAACTTCCAATAAGAGTTACAAAAAGTTCACACACTGGACCTGTGTGCAGACACCTAAGCTGTAATTTTTTTTTATTTTGTATGCAATATGTTTCCTTATGTGTTTGTGATTAATCTGATCATTTTAGTAATATACACATCTCTAAGTACCCTTACCTTCCATTTTAAATATGACAGATCATTTGCCTTTCATCTTTTTATCAGTTATGTATGTTAAAAATAAACTGTTGCATCCCCATGTTCTTTTTGTCAGTCCTGTATGTTAAAATTAACTGTTGCAACCCCACAATCTTTTTATCAGTTGTGTGTGTGTGTGTGTGTGTGTGTGTGTGTGTGTGTGTGTGTGTGTGTGTGTGTGTGCGCGTGTGTGTGTGTGTGTGTGTGTGTGTGTGTGTGTGTGTGTGTGTGTGTGTGTGTGTGTGTGTGTGTGTGTGTGTGTGTGTGTGTGTGTGTGTGTGTGTGTATATGCATGTGAGACACGTTTCCAGGTTGGGATTAAAGTAAGGACTACGTAAGATGATAGTCTTAGACTTTTGTGTGCAATATAGTGCATGTGTTTTGTGTCTGTCTCATGTAATAGTGCACTACCAACTTTACTTACAGCAGTAATCTGCAGAGATGATTTTACCCTGATTGTAGATGACATAATAAAAGCATGTATCACTCAGTCATTACAACACTATTACTGCCTTGCTGATTCACTGATGCACATTAAATTAGCATCTGGATGCATCCATATTGACAGGTACAGCTTTGTGGTCTACCCTGGTGGTCTACCCTGTTGCAGTAGAGTTCTATTAGGTAATGATTTTCAGTGACTTTGTTGCTACATTATGTAGTTGGCTGCACATAGCGGTGTCCATCCACATGTATACTTCAGCAGAGAAAGACCAATATCGGTGTGCAGGTAGACAGAAAAGTAAGAAAGGGGAGACGATGAAGCACTGGTGAACACAGAGGAGTAACAATAAGGTATGACAGATGAGTGGAAGGATACCTTTTATTTGGTGTGGAAAGAGCCTTTTAGTTTTATAAATAAAAGAGATGTTGGAGATGGTACAGAGTGATTGTTGGGGATAGGATAGGGTAGGGGGAGAAGGCCAGGTAGCAGGGGTAGGCAGGCAAATATACAACAGAAACACATGCAGACAGACAGGGGTGGTATACACACAAAATGTGGGAAAGACAGTGGATGGCCACAGGTATACAGAAGGTATCAAATGGCGATGGAAAGAGTTGAACAACAAACAAGAAAAAAGAAAAGATACATAAGGGAGGGCACACACTTGCATGATTTGCTGCCAGGACAGCAATAAGGGTCACAACTCACCTAGTTGTTTAATGGTATGGGCCAATGTTCTACAGCATGCCTGATGTCTGGGGCCAGCCAGTGGAGTGCCTCTAGCAACCATGCCAGAATTAATTTGTTCCCTATCAGGCATTCAGTTGTTGACACACTTGTTGAAATATACTGCTAGAGCTCTGTTTTTGTGGGGATTTAAAAAATACAGTTATTAGTTCTTGGACTGCTTCTGACTCATGCTGCCTTCTTTTACTGGGCAAGTTTACCTAAATACACATATCTTGGGGGTAAATAAACTAGCGTTTGTTTTGACAGGAATTCTTTTGTATTACACAGATCAGTAATATCCATTTAATGAGCACTCAGTTAAGGCTTCCTGTGATTGTTTTGTAATGTGTTTTTTGTTACATTTATGTAGTATTGTCACATAGATTTTCTGCTTACTTATGTTCTACATACAGTCTTACTTAAGTTATTTCATATAAGGTGATACCTTTTTTGTGTGTTTTAAGTGTGACATTTTCTTATAAAAGTGAATTACTGTAAGAATATGTTACTAATTATTACTTTTAAACTTTTTTGCCTGGTACTGTTATTACAGTAAGTATTCCTTGCAAAGCAATTTCACTGTAATGCATATGCAGCTTCATTCAAGTAAGAATTTTGGCACTTTGAATTACAAGAGCTCAAACAACTGTTTGTTTGCAATCAGCAGCAGAAGGACACATCTTTTTTTAAAACATCAAAGTGAACTATAAATTACTTCAGTTAATGTTTCTTTCCTGTGCTTCTGCATACTTGGTCATATTCCAGATGGTGTCACTTAGGAAAATGCTTCATTTTGATGCTTACACATGCCTAAACATATTAAGTGACTGCAAGGATAATTGTTTCATTTTTAGTGCTTGTGCACATTTGGACAAATTACTGAACAGCTCGCTGGGGAAATGTTTCATTTCGGTAATTGTAGATACTAGAACATATTACTGAGCAGGTTACTTGGACAAATGTTTCATTTTGGTGTATGTGCATACCTGGACATATTATTGAAGGGTCAATTAGGCTAAATGTTTCACACTTGTGTACGCAGGGACAAAGTAACAAAGGTGTCACTAGTGTAATGTTTTAGTTTTGTGGTTGTGCATACTCGACTTATTAATGAAGGTTCGCTTGTGTATATGTTTCATGTTGGTGTTTGTGCTTACTTGAACATATTAAAGAAGGGTTCACTTAGTTAAATGTTTGATTTTTGTGCCTGTGCATACATAGACATATAACAGAAGTGATTGCTTGGGTACATGGTTTATTTTTGTGTTTCCCCATACCTGGACATATTAATGTAGGGGTCACTTGGGTAAATGTGTCATTTTTCTGCTTCTGCATACCTGGACATATTACTATGGCATCACTTTGGAAAATGGTTCATTCTGATGCTTGCGCATGCCAAAACATATTAATGAAGAGACTGACTGGGTAATTGCTTCATTTTAGTGCTTCTGCATATGCGGAGAAATTACTAAAGGGCTAGCTTGGAGAAATGTTATATTTTGGTACTTGTGCATACTTGGACATATTGCTGTAGGGGGTCACTGGGATAAATGTTTCATTTTGGTGTTTGTGCACACCTGGACATATTGTTGAAGGATCCTTAGGGTAACTGTTACACATTTGTGCTTGTACATGCTTGGACATATTAATGAAGGGGTCACTTGGTTAATGTTTCCTTTCTGTGATTGTGCATTCTTGGACATATTACACACAGGACACTTGGGGTATATGCTTCATGCTGGTATTTGTGCTTACTTGAACATATTAAAGAATGGCTCGCTTTGTTAAATGTTTGATTTTTGTGCTTGTTCATACTTGGACATATAACGGAGGTGTTTGCTGAGGTACATATTTTATTACTGTGATTCAGCATACATGCACGTATTAATGAAGGAATTACTTGGGTAAATGTTTTATTTTTGTCATACTACACACTGTGAAGTATTACTGATCGGTCACTTGGGTATATGTTTCATGTTGTTTGTACTTGGACATAGTAAAGAAGGGCTCGCTTCGTTAAATGTTTGATTTTTGTGCATGTTCATACTTGGACATAAAACGGAAGGGTTTTGCTAGTGTACATGTTTTATTTTTGTGATTCGGCATACTTGGGACATATTAATAAAGGTGTCACTTGGCTAAATGTTTCATTTTTGTGCTGCTACATACTGTTACATATTACTGATGGTGTCACTTGGGGAAATGGTTCACTCTGATCCTTGTACATGCCAAAACATTTTAATGAAGAGCTTGATTAGGTAATTGTTTCATTTTTAGTGCTTCTGCATATTTGCAGTAATTACTAAAAGGCTCGCTTGGGGAAATGTTTCATTTCTGCACTTGTGCATACTTGGGCATATTGTTGAAGGGTCACTGGGATAAATGTTTCATTTTTGGTGTTTGTGCATATCTGGACATATAAGTGAATGATCCTTAAGGAAAACCTTTCACATTTGTGATTGTGCAAGCTTAGACATATTACTGAAGGGGTCACTTGGTTAATGTCGCCTTTCTGTGGTTGTGCATTCTTGGACGTACTACTCACAGGATGCTTGGGTATATGTTTCTTGTTGGTGTTTGTGCTTACTTGGCATATTAAAGAAGGACTTGCTTAGTTACATGTTTCATTTTTGTTCTTGTGCATACTTAGACATATAATTTAAGTGATTGCTGGAATAAATGTTTTCTTGTTGTGTTTCTGCATACTTGCAACATATTTTATGATAGGGTCACTTAGTTAAATGTTTCATTTTTGTGCATCAGCAAACTAGGACATATTACTGATGATGTCACTTTGCGAAATGGTTTATTTTGATGCTTGCACATGCCTATCCATATTACTAAAGAGATTGCATGGATTGTCTTATTTGTAGTGCTTGTGCATATTAGGACACACTACTGAAGGAGTCATTTGGATAAATGTTTAATTTTGGTGTTTGTGCATACCCGGACATATTACTGAAGGATCCTTAGGGGAAATGTTTTCACATTTGTGCTTGTGCTTGCTTGGACATAGCAATGATGGGGTCACTTGGTTATTGCTTTATTTCTGTGGTTGTGCAAACTTGGACGTATCACTGAAGGGTCGCTTGGGCATATGTTTCAAGTTGGTGTTTGTGCTTACTTGGACAAAATACAGCAGTTTTCGCTTACTTAAATGTTTGATTTTTGTGCTTCTGCATACTTGGACATGTGACTGAAGTGGTTGCTGGGGTAAATTTTTTTGTGTGTGTGTTCCTACATACTTAGATATATTAATGAACCATTAACTTGGGTAAATGTTTCATTTTTGTGCGCCTGCATACTTGGACCTACTACTGAAGGTGTCACCTGGGTAAATGGTTCATTCTGATGCGTGCACATGCCTACACATATTACTGAAGAGGTTGCTTTGGTAACTTTACCATTTTTAGTACTTGTGCATGTTTGGAAATAAAACTGAAGGGGTTGCTTGGGGAATTGTTTCATTTCAGTACCTGTGCATACATGGGCATATTATTGAAGGGATTACCTGGGGAAATGCTTCACTTTTACTGCTTGTGCATACCGGGATATATCCATGAAGGGGTTGATGCAGTGAATAATCCATTGGTGCGTCAGGGAAATGCTTGTACACACATGGTCATACTGCTGCAGTGATCACTGGACAGAATACTTTATTTGGTGTCATTGTAGCGCTTGTTCATACTTGAGGCAAACTACTGACAGGGTTGCTGATAGAAATAATTTGGTTTTGAGTCTTGCAATTGCTTAGTACTTACTTGGGCAAACTACTGGAGGAATCGCTAATTCCATACTAATCCTTTGAATAGCCTAACTGATAAGGCTCTTTAGATTGGTGAGTTGACACTGGGATCAGTTGGTTGCTTGCTGTTGTGCATGGTGATGAATGGCTAGGTCCTCTCTTCTTCTGGCACATAGCCTGTTTTGCATTTAATATGAAATGGCCTCTGCAGGGTGTTTTACAGGTAAATAGGTTCATAGGACAATACTAGGCTATTGGTCCAGAGGCCCTTATAAGCCTGGCCAAGAATTTTGCCCATGTTTCCACAAAGTCAGCACCTATTTCCTCTGTATAGCAGGGACACAGGTGGTATCCCAGGAGTGTATTTTTTTGTTTCCCATCTAGTCGTTCGGGTTCCTCCTAAAGAGGGCTATTGAAGTACTCTGCTTGACAAAGAGAGGGAGCCTATTACCTCGATGGGGGAGTCGTTGGGACACAAATCTATCCCACCAACAACTTCTGTTAATGTCACAGACCAGGTTGAGGCCTTGCATGCAGGTTGCATGAATGCAGTTTGATTTACGGATATGCAGTAACTCCATCAAGGCTGGGTCTGAGATAGCCTTGTATTCCAGACACAGGTTACCTCTGAGAAGTCTGTACAAGACTGAGTAGAGGGACACGGCTTTTAGTCTATTTTTATAGGACAGGTGTTCGAGACCCTAGATTTTCCTGGTCAGGAATATATGTCATCTCTCCAGCTGTTGCATGTGAATGGCAAGGTACATGCTGAAGGGGGCATTGTACTTGACAATGGGTGTGATAAGGGAGGAGTACAGGGATGATATGACCTCCTTGTTCCTAGATGAAATACCCTTACTTATGAGGTGGGCCATGTAGAAATGCTTCCATACAGTGGAGGCAATGTGGTGGTTAAAAGTCAGTTTGCTATCAACCTGGGTGCCCAAGTCCCTCACAACTGATTATGTGCTTAGCACATTGTTATTAATGTGATAATTAGTGGGGATGCCATGTTCCCCAAGGGGATAATGATGCATTTCTGGGCATTCAGTTTGAGGCCATGCTTTTTGGACCAGTCATTACTTTGGGTAAGGCCCTCTTGGAGGATGTTCACATCACTAGGGGAATTTAAGACAACACCCAGCTTGCAGTCAACCTGCAAACATGGTCAGCCACTAACCAATAGTTTTGTCTTGCACCTCGGAAAAGTATATCCCAAACAGTAGAGGCCCCAGGACCAATTCTTGGGGTATGCCTCTCATTATGCATCTACTACTAGAGGTCACTTCCCCTATTTTGACTGAGTGGGTTGTATCAGTGAGCCAACTGCTACCAATCTGGTAACATATGGGTTGATGCCTGGCTGGGAGAGTTTATCTATTATACCTGAGTAAGGAATAGTGTCAAGGGCTTTAGCTATGTCAAGGAAGGCAGTGTGCACTGTCTTCTCCTCGTCCATGGCTTTGGTGACTGTTTCGAAGAAGTCGACCAAGTTTAACAGGCATGATCTCCATTTGACAAAACCAAACTGTGTGGGGTCAAGCGTTTGGAGATTGCCAGTGTCCTTGTTTATAAGGTCCACGATAATGCGTTCCATGGCCTTACAGATTAGGCTAGTTAGGCTAATGGGGCCTACAACTGCCTGGGGCGGTAAATGCTCCACCTTTGTGTAGAGGGATGACAGTGGCCATCTTCCCTTCAGTTGGGACAAAGCCAGTGCTTAGTCTTTGGTTGAACAGGATGCCTAACGGTGCTGACAGCAAATGCCTGAGTTCATGTAGGATGCAGACAGGGATGTCAGGTCCCAGGTGATGAGGTGAGGGGGGGGGGCAGGTGCTGGGGACAGGGGGTGAAGTTTTCACAGAACCTGTCTGCTAGCAGGTTGCCTATATCTACTGGGTTTATGTATGTGGTGTTCTTGACCACCAGTTTAGGGCAGGTTTGGGTGTTACCTTTGAAACTGAGGTTGTATGTGAAGGTCTTGTGATTGTCCTTACTGGCCAATTTGGACCCAAAGTTAGCCTTAGAGGATTTCACCAGTTACCTTATTTGCTTGTTCAGACAAAGGAGAGATTGCTTCCAACTTGGCACCTGCTCCTTCTTGGCCTTGGACAGCATTTTTTTTCTTTTTATTATTCAGTCTGTTTATTGCTGCTCTCCACCAGACAGATTTACTCTTCCTTGAGGGAGATGATTTGGTCCTGTCAGGTATTGCCGAGTCCATACAGCTATATAGGTGCTCATATAGTTTTCTGGTGCAGGCATGGACATTAGTGCTAGTTCCAACTGAAGGGATGGTGGCTATGAAGCTGCTTATACCTGCTCTCAGGAGGTTGTAGTCAGCTTTGGAAAAGTTTTTTTTTTTGGGAGGACGAGTGGGGGAGATGGTGACTTTGAAAGCGATTGCTTTATGGTTGGATTTTACTAAGGAGGGTGACACTGTAGGGGTGCTACAGTGGCTACTCATGTTGGTTAGTACCAGGTGCAGGGTATTTTGACTTTTTACAGTTTCAGGTCGAGCTATAGTCAACAGGTAATGTTAAATGGCACAAGAAAGCACTGCTCTCAACTTTGGATACTGCTTTATGGACTTATTCATGGGACAGTTTGAAGCCGTGTACACAGAACTACATGGATTAGTGGAATATTGGCATGTGGGTGTTCCAGGAATTTGGGGCTATACGGTATCAACTTTGAATCTCCGCTTGTAAAATGACTACGTGCTCCCAAACTGAAATAGTTCTGAGCATTTAGGGAGTATGGAAAGATACTACTACAGGCTGTTATACATTTTAATTTTACAATTTGAAGGCGGGTGTGTGTGTGTGTGTGTGTGTGTGTGTGTGTGTGTGAAATACCTACATGCACCATGTGTATAACAGACTGTCCCATAGCCAGTGTTTAAATAAAGAACTAAACGTCCTGCCAAGGTTAATACATCCTAATTCTCTCTGTGACTACCACAGTTGCTTGCCTGGGTCTATAGCACATTGATCCCATTGTGCCTAGCCCATTTACCCCATATTGCCTAACCAACCCCTAAAACTAAACCTGTTTGGGCAAACTAAAGTACTCCCCACTACCAGAAATTGGAAGGAAATCCAAAAGTATTCATTAAATTCTAACAAAAATTGGAAGCTAAAAATAACTGTACTCCATGCCCCTAACTTGTAAAGGTTCACCTGAAACTGTTCAATTTTACAAATAATAATGAAAAAGTCTAATTCACACAAAAAACCTTACCTATAAATTTAATTCCAAACATATAACTGCAGGTTCCAAGATCCTTGAGTCTGGTAAGCCTATCATACCTCGGATCCCTCCACCTGCACTGACATATATGTGAGGTTAGAAAGGAACCTAGGAAACCACCATTTTTCAAATTACTAGTGCTCCTAGACCCAGTCGGTGGCCCTCTCCCTCATGGTATGTAACTACTGTTAATGCTGTCATTGTGCTTCTTACTGCAACAAGTATTTAAAGTACCTACCACTGTTTTCAGCTAAAAACTGCTACTTAATTTGATTCTGCCCAGTCTGCCTGTGTTAAAGTATCACGGACTCCTTAAATGTACCTATCTACTGTTATTGTAACCTATTCTGGCTAGTTTAACTGCAGATTGTGTTTAGGTATGCTTAAATACCGGTCAAAATGCATTAAAACATCACGGACTGCTTAAAAGCAGCTAGCTACTGTATTTTTCAATTAATCTGTCTAGTGTAACTGTAGAATGTGCTACGACATGCTTACCAGTTTTTATCTAAGGCATTAAGACTATAAGCACGAATTTTCTGGTGTACATTGCTGCTGCTAGAAATAGGTGATTAAGCTAGGAACTGAGGATATTAACAGACATTTTACTGCTGTACATGGCTGCTGCTTGTTAGATATCGCCAATTATGCATTACAGCAATGGCGAAAGGTCTAAATACCTATCCTGTTTGTCTGAGCAAACTGAGGAGCTCGATAGAGCTAGTGACTAACTGTTTAACGTTTTATTAGGATGTTTGTATAACAGCATGTTGAAATTAATCTGTTTTAACAAATAAGCGTGCAAGTTAGCCATTGTGTTGTATTGTCTAATAAGGTTAGATGGTTAGGAATGAATGCTGCTTGAATGAATCATTTATTCTAAACATTGGGGCACTGGGACTCCTATAAACTATAATATTTTATAGGTATTACTAAACTAGTCTCTCTCATAGGGCAAGCTGCAGTGGTGCAGGGGTATCGTTGTCGCCTCACAGTAAGAGGTTCTCCAGTTCGATTGTCGGCTGGAGCGCCTTCTGTGTGGAGTCTGCATGTCCTCCCCACGGTCAAGTGGTGTTCGAAAGACATGCGTAGGGCGTGCCTTCGTTGAAGGTTGGACATCGAGCTGGCACCTCGGCACTGTAAAAATCTGCCAATCATTAGCGGACCGGAGTTCTGCTGTGGTGACCCCTAACCGGGAAAAGCCGTAAGAAGACTAAGCTAGTCTCTCATAGCTATCTAATTATTTTTACCCACCAGGAACCATCCCCTCCAACAGCAGTCCTGCAAACCAGATGTACGCTACAAAGCTGAATTTTACATACAGCATATCTGCCTTGTGCTGCCCCTCGAACTAAACGTCATGCCAAGGTCTACTGCACATTGATCCCATTTTGCCTAGCCCATTTACCCCATATTGCCTAACCAACCCCTAAAACTAAACTTGTTTGGGCAAACTAAAGTACTCCCCACTACCAGAAATTGGAAGGAAATCCGAAAGGATTCATTAAATTCTAACAAAAATTGGAAGCTAAAAATAAGTGTACTCCATGCCCCCCTAACTTGCAAAGGTTCACCTGAAACTGTTCAATTTTACAAATAATATAGAAAAAGTCTAATTCATACAAAAAACCTTACCTATAAATTTAACTCCAAGCATGTAACTGCAGGTTACAAGATCCTTGAGTGCGGTAAAGCCCTGCTCCGCTCACCCTTGCTACGCTCAGGCTAGCTCCGCACCTCTCCCTGCCCCCTATTTCTACCTGCCCCCACTATTGCTAGCTTTATAGCCACAAAACCACACCCCTCCTATCTGACCCAATCAGGATCTCAGCCCTCTTTGGCATCCACCTCTTACACCCACCTCCACTGCCCATCATTTCCTCCCTATTTCCCATCAGTTCCAATCAGTACTGTACTGTTTATTCTAACCCAGCCCATCAACCCTCTCCCCAGCACTCTGTCCTAATCCATCCTCATAATATTGAGGACACTATACTTAATATATTACCTAGTCACCAACTATGTCACCATACAACACAATGTCTCTGTGCTCTCTGTTAACCCTCATGTTAATTCCATACCACCTCTCCATTTATGAAAATCAGCCTTACCTTGGTTTTCACTACCCAAAATATCAAATTTTCCCAGTTATGCCAAATATGACAGCCCACCCAATAGGAACTTCCATACCCAACTTTATATCTACAACAGTGCATCAAACTATCCAACCTAAATACATCAGCTCAAAGTCTAAACAGTACCAAAGACTTGTATACAAATTCCTGAAGCTAATCATTAAACTACGCAATAACCTCACCATGGATGGAGATATTCACCCGATCCCTGGCCCTTCAACCTCAGACAGCATAACCTCTAATGAAAACAACCCTACCAAAACACCATCCACAATAAGGTCCCCCAACTCCCTCCTGGTTTGCCACCTAAACATTTGGAGCTTAAAGAATAAAGTACATAACCTACATGCCCTCCTACAAGTTCAATCCCCTGATATTCTGTGCCTAACTGAAACCTGACTAAAACCAGCAACCTGTGATAATGAAATCCTACCACCTGGGTATAATATACTTAGACATGACCGTACAACTAGGAAGGGGGGGTGTAGCTGTACTATTCAAATCCATGCTAAATGTTACCTTAGACCCCATTCATCCACTCCATATTAATAAAGCTGAAATACTTTCCTCCAAGTTCCCAAACAGCAAAAAACAAATGCATAAATATTGTATGTTTGTACATTCCCCCAGGGAATAATACTAACACACTAGAGGATACCCTCCATTAGTTATCTGATAATTATTTGCAAGAAACCATAGTACTCGGAGATGTTAACACTGACTGGAAAACCTGCTCCTCACAATCTCCTACCACCCATGTAAACCTGTATGGGTTCACATAGGGCATATCTGCCCCCACCAGATTAGATAAACGTAATCAAAAAGAAAGTATACTTGACTGGATATCAATAGCCACTCCCAAATGTATACATCAGGGACCATCCCCGATGACCTCAGTGATCACTTTCTCACCTTTATTTGTAAACACAAATCCTATAACTCCCACCATCCCACCCACAGAACTGTAAGAAATAATAAAGACTTTAACCTCAAAAATTTTCAGGATGAACTTAACGCATGTAACTTGTCTGCCTTAACACACCTGCCACTAGATGAAGCGATTGCCTACTTTAACAACAAATTCCTCTCCATCCTTGATTCTCATGCACCTGCTCGCTCCACTAGGATTAATACTAAAGTTGCCCCACGGCTATCTAAAAAAACAAATCAAAAATTATAATCAGGAATAAAGCATGGGCTACCTGGCCAGCCACAAAAACTCCTATAGACCAAATAAAATTTCGGCACTTAAGAAATGAGACTAAAAGATCCATCTTACTGGATAAAAAAAAAACTATTACTTTAATCTCCAGCAAAGCAACCAAAATACTCCTCAAAAATTCTGGGCAGGCATAAACAAACTGTTACACCCAGGACAAACCACTACTCCACCTCCCTCAGCCTCTGCTGATAAACTACCAGAGGATGTTGCTAACGCCTTTAATAGTTTCTTTACGGAAGCTATCCAAGCCCTTGCTAGCTAGCTACCCTTGAACTCCACTAACACTCAGGATACCAGTCTCAATACTCAGTCCTCCTTTAGCTTCCAACCTGCCTCCACATCTTTCATTCGTAATCTGATCAAAAAACTAAAACCTACCACCCTAGCCGCTGACTTTCTCCCCGCTGAATATTTACAAAAAGCCGCAGATTCTATAGCATTCCCCATTTCCATTCTAATTAATAGATCCATATCTGAAGCCAAAGTCCTCCCTAGCTGGAAAATATTTAGTGTAATACCTTTCTATAAAGGTGGTAGCTCTACCAAATTATCTAACTATAGACCCATAGCCATTTTGTCACTACTGGCAAAAAATCATGGAAAAGTGCGTCCACAAACAACTTCTGTACTTCCTAACCTAGAACAAGCCATTGGCTAAATCTCAGCATGGCTTTAGACCACATCATAGTACCACCACAGTCCTACTCACCTTCACTAATGATATAAACCATAACATGAACAATAATAAGCTATCCTCAGCCCTTTTTTGGATCTCTCTAAAGTTTGATATGGTTAACCACCATCTACTTATTCACACCCTGACAAAAATGTCCCTAAGTCATCACTCACTTCAATGGTTCCAATCCTATCTCCACAACAGACAAGCCGTACTATGACAGAACAATCTATCCAAGCTCTTACCTAACACTCTAGGTGTCCCCCAGGGGTCTATTTTGGGACCACTGCTGTTTTCCATATTTATTAATGATCTCCACACTGTCATCCCAAATGCTAACTGCATTCAGTATGCAGACAATTCCATGTTGATCTGCACTGGTACCACCCAGTGTACTTTCAACCTAGTTAAAAACTGGATTGCTGACCGATGTCTTATTCTAAATTCCAACAAAACAAAGCTACTACTTTTCTCCCCCACCCAAAAATCCCCGGTGATATCTTTCTCCATTAAATCTAACAATGGCACCATAATCTCCCCAGATGTGCACACAAAACTCCTTGGGGTAATTGTTGACAACAATCTCAAATTTGATGCTCACATTAATAAAAAACTGGGCACACTATATAGAATAAAACCATTCCTAACCCCACCTTCTAGGTCTGCCTCCGCCCGCTCCCATCTTCTCTCCACCCTCTTCAATGCTTCCCCTATACTTGCCAACCTAAATAAAACTGAACTCAACAGACTATCTGCCTGTTACAACAGCATAGTTAGATTTGCCACTGGTCTGCCCTACAGAATACATCACTGCATAAACCTAAAAAAGTCTAGGTTGGCTAGAGCTATGTAGGCAGATTCAGTATAACCAACTTATTGTGGCTCACAAAGTACTTAACCAACCTGAAAATAAACCTGCTTTGAAAAAACATCATCTGTCCCCACACCAACCTCAGACCTCTTTGCTCATCCAATAGACTTGTAGTACAAACCACCAAATCCAGCATCTCAGCTGGGAACTCCATGTTTGCCAACTCTGTAGGCATAACTTGGAACTCACTACCTGCTGACATTACAATATACACTACCCTATCTCAATTCAAGAAAGCCCTCAAGCAGTACTTCAAGACTCAATGGCTATGCCCTTGTGCCAAGTCTGGCTAAATATTTGGTAACACTGGGGTACCAGTATTATATTATATTGTCAATGTATATCTACTAAATTGTAATTTAGTTAACCAGATGATATAGGCATGTTAGATCATATAACCTACACTCTGAGTGGCTAACAGACTGTGTTTAAATTGCTTGTAATTGTTCTTTAGTGTGTGCTATGTCAATTTTGCCTGTAAAACTTCCTTGGAGCTTTTCTCCCCGGGCCTCCGATGAAAATGGACATGTATCCTGTCGGACTATCCTGGTCAACAAATGTAAAATAAATAAAATAAATAAAAATAAATAAATGTAAGGTTGTATTTATTTACTTATTTTTAGTAATTAATTACATATATATTTTCTAGTTGCTTATATTGTCTCCATATGCAGCTATGGTGTTTGGGAGTAGGTGATGGATATGCATATTTTTCCACTATCCCTGGATTTGCATTTTCTGCATTATTTGCCTTCAAATTCTGTCCCTGTCCTTGAATGCACTGATTCCATATAAATGAATGACATTTATAATCATTCAGTCGTTTGGCGAAATGTTTCCTTTTGGTACTTGTGCATAGTTGGACATATTACTGAAGGGGTCTCAGGCATACATGGTTCATTTTGTTGGTGGTGCATAGCTGCACATATTACTGAAGGGGTCTCAGGCATACATGGTTCATTTTGTTGTTGGCGCATAGCTGCACATATTACTGAAGGGGTCTCAGGCATACATGGCTCATTTTGTTGTTGTTGCATAGCTGCACATATTACTGAAGGGGTCTCAGGCATACATGGCTCATTTTGTTGTTGGCGCATAGCTGCACATATTACTGAAGGGGTCTCAGGCATACATGGCTCATTTTGTTGTTGTTGCATAGCTGCACATATTACTGAAGGGGTCTCAGGCATACATGGCTCATTTTGTTGTTGTTGCATAGCTGCACATATTACTGAAGGGGTCTCAGGCATACATGGCTCATTTTGTTGTTGTTGCATAGCTGCACATATTACTGAAGGGGTCTCAGGCATACATGGTTCATTTTGTTGTTTGTGCATAGCTGCACATATTACTGAAGGGGTCTCAGGCATACATGGTTCATTTTGTTGTTTGTGCATAGCTGCACATATTACTGAAGGATCTGTAGGGCAAACGTTTCACATTTGTTCAATTCCACATAACCCATTCCCATCATGATTTTTCTTTGCTTTGATGCAAGATGCATAATAAGATATCAGCAAGCACCATTAGGATACCGTGGGGGGGGGGGGGGGGGTGCCATGGCTACCAAAGTCAGAACTGTCAAACCATTACTCTTTGACAAACTTGTTCTTCCATTGTCTGTTTCAAAAATCAAGCAAGCTCATTTACACAAGAGTCCCAATGTCTGCAGTTGCCTTCCATATGAAATGACTCACATTAGCTTGGATGTTTCTCCCTTCCAGTCATAAGCAATGAGGGTCATTGTTATTCAGTTTGGACGTATGTCTTTTGTGTTGCCCTTTGAAATAATGAGGTGTCAACTCTTAAATTCAGAGTTACTTGTGTTTTGTTGGCCTAATTTCATTTGCATCAAATGTCTTTACACAGAATGACTGCCATTTGGTCTTATGTTGTTTTTTTGCATTTTAATTTGCATGAAGACAGCTGAACTGCTATCACTAATTTTTTTCAGCTTCACAGGATGCTTTCCATTGTACTAGGGCACTGCCTTTACATATGCATGGGATCACTCTCTGCATCTTTGTCACTAGACTATTTTGTGGTGCCTTTTTGGATAAATAAGTCCTGGAGAGCATGCCCGATGTAGTCATATGTAATTTGCACACTCCAGTTGTATTTCTAACTTTTTATTTACTTAATAATTTTTCTTGTTTCTACATGCAATGCCCCGTTTCGCATGTACCTCTCAAGACATCCTCAATAACTAGAAAGGCCACAGAAATACCTCACTAAGAGGATTAACGGCCTCAAACAGATGCCATATGCAGACCATCTCAAAAAACTCCAGCTCTACTCCGTCGCTTATCGCCTACTCAGAGGCAAACTCTGCTTAACGTACAAAGCCATCTCAAACCTAGATCTGTTGGACATGCTACACTTAAAGAAACCCCAATCCCTCTGAGCCACATGCTCCAGGGACCTAAACCTTGCCAGCACAATAAGCAGAACATGCTGGAGGGATAGATTCCTGTCCCAGAGACTTCCCATGCTCTGGAACAGACTACCCATTCATGTCAAGCAAAGCTCCTGATTAGCCCTCTAAGAAAAATCTCGACAATTGGATGGGAAATAGGAAATTCACCACGGGGATCACTTCTGTGGCTCTGCTAGACAGGGCCACAGGAAAATAACTTTCTTTGGTGGCGAAAGCCAGGGAACTTTTTCAGCTAGGCTTATACAGGCCCCAGGGCCAATAGCCTAGTACCTACCTATGAAGCAATCTATGTATCTCTCTCTCTCTCTCTATAGATATATATATATATATATCTGGTTCACTGGTTCATTTCACCAAAAGCACATTTCGCCAAATTTTATGTCAGCAAGACCAAATCGCTGAAAGCACAAATCACCGAAAACTCATTTAGCCAAATTTCATTTCACTGAAAATAGTAGTGGCAGTGTATATGCCCTGTTCCCCACAGTAGTGTGATACTGGAGTTAGAATATATAGTTGGTGGAGGTGTGGGGGACGTAGCCTCCCACTTAGCTTGTTTTACACTATGCAGGTTCTGTTAAGAGGGTAAGTACTTTTTAATCAATCTAGGTGGGGGCTTACACCCCCCCCAATTATATATTCTAACTTCAGGATCGCACTACTGCAGGGAACAGGGCATATACACTGGCACTACTATTTTCGGTGAAATGAAATTTGGCGAAATGAGTTTTCAGCGATTTGTGCTATTGGCGATTTGCTCTTGGTGAAATACAATTCGACTAAATGTACTTTTGGCGAACTGAACCAGACTATCTATATATATATATATATATATATATATATGTGTGTGTGTGTGTGTGTGTGTGTGTACATATATATGTGTGTGTGTGTGTGTGTGTGTGTGTGTGTGTGTGTGTGTGTGTGTGTGTGTGTGTACATACATATATATATATATATATATATATATATATATATATACACTAATCCCCTCTTCCAAACCCAAAACAATCTCAAGATGTCATTACTATGCCAACCTCATTTTCTGCTTCATACCCAAGTACATCACCATATATCCATTCCCAGTCAAGTACTCAGAAACATCCTTATAAATAGCTCCATTCTCAAAAACAAGGTTCCTCAACTGTGGAAAATCTCCCATGTAATCCCACTTCATGAAGGGGGACCTTTCACAGAACTGACAAACCATCATCCAACTGCTATTCTTTCACCTCTTTCTAAGCTACTCGAAAGGTGCGTTCATCTCCAGGTCATGAAATTCTTACTAAAAAATAACCTGCTCTCAAACACTCAGCATGGGTTTTGTCCATCGCATAGTACTACTACTGCTCTCAGTACCATAAACCATCACAGGAATAACAACAACTTTGTATCTGCCATCTTTCTATCCCTATCAAAAGCTTTTGATATGGCCTCCCATTCCAAACTACCAGATGCACTAACTGAACTATCCTTGTCACCATCTGCCATAGCTTGGTTTAATAACTATTTATCTGTCCATCAACAATCTGTTCTATGGCAGAGTGACCTATCTCCATGCCTTCCTTTATCCATTGGTGTCCCCCAAGGATCTATTTTGGGCCCTCTCCTTTTCTCCCTCTTTACTAATAATCTACACACAGCTACTCCACATGGTTCTATAATAAAGTATGCAGATGATTCAACATTTATCTGTGCTGCCACAGCTCTTCATTCTCAAACACAGGAATCTTTCACTTCTGTTGAAACATGGTTAGCCAATGCCCATCTAATCCTGAACCCAAGCAAAACTAAATTATTACTCTTCCAACCTAACAAGATCTCTGTCTCATGCCCACCAGTTAACATAATAGCCAAAGACAATACTGTCATCTTCCCGGCAACCCATACAAAGGTTCTTGGTGTGGAAATAGACAATAACCTAAAATCTGACTTGCATGTCTCCCTAACAATAAAAAAAAGTTCATAAGAAACTTGGAAGTCTATATAGGCACAAAGGTTCCTGACCAAAATGGCCAAAATTACATTAGTACAATCCCATCTGCTCCCCACTCAACTATCTGCGTCTCCAATTTTAACTAATATTAGGAAAACTGGCCTAAGATAGATGCATGTTATACTACAATTGCTGAGTTTGCATCTGACTGCCCATATAGAACACATCACTGTACAGCTTTAAGGATACCAGACTGGCTTTAACTTCCCAACATTATTCTTTACAACCAACTCTCTCTAACTCACAAAATCGTAACACAACAAACCAGAATCCCTGCACTACAAAGTCTCATCCTTCTTTACAGTTCCAACAAACCACTTTGCTCTAACAATAAAAACTTGCTCACCATCTCCAAGGCTAACAACAATGCAGGAGAATCTTTATTTTCCAGATATATATATCTCATATATGGAACTCCCCTCCTAACTCCATTCTCTCAATCTTGTCCACTAACCACTTTAAGCCAAAATGAGTGGCTATGTTCCTGTACTAACCCCTCGTGAATGCTCTGATACATCACAGTATACCCCAACCATATACAACTTCTCCTGTGTTTAATGTTGTATTCCTACTGGCCTGTCTTAGCCTTATATCTTGACATAAGTCATACTTTATAAATAGTACTAGCTATGTTCAAAGCCTAGGTCTGGTTGTCATGATGTAACAAATTTGTATTTTCCGATGTATATTACATTTTGTTTACTTCATTGATTATTATAATTCATGCATTAAAATTTACCGTTACTCAATGAGCTTTTTTCCCCGGGCTTCCACTGAAAAAGGACCTATGTCCAGTGAGACTTTCCCAGTAAAGAAATGTTAAATAAAAAATAAAATAAAATATTTTACACTGACTAACCTTCTGTAATAACAGCTATTAATTGCCTACAGTACCGTCTTCTTTTATCCTTGTGATCTTTCTAGCATCTACTGTTATATAATGTCACTGTGAATGCTGCCAGCCTAGCCAGTTAGAATTGTGCAGATAATTCTATCATTTGTAAATATGAATGTTGAACTACAGACTTGTTTTCTTAACTGAAAGAAAATATTGTGAAATGTTCAACTACAAGCTTGTTTTCTTAAATGAAAGAATATGCTGTGAAATGCTGAGCTTAAAAAAATGTAACAACATTGCCCTCTGCTGTAAAGAAAGCTAAGGCACACACACACACACACACACACATATATATATATATATATATATATATATATATATATATATATATATATATATATATATATATATATATATATATATACACATATAAAATGTGTGTGTGTGTGTGTGTGTGTTTGTATTACTAAGTGGCCGCATCTGTGTATGTAAACAAATTTGAGATCAATTTTTTACATGAGGTGTAATAATGCATTTTTTTGGATTTAGTTTTAGTCATAGGCCTTGGGACCAGTCAATTGTCTGTCTTACTCCATTCCACAATATATCCTTATCTGATGACTCAGTGATTTGACCCAATTTGCAGTCTGTGATTCTGTTCAGCCTGAGGCAAGCTAAATTTGCCTTGAGTTCAGATAAATATTTTTTTAAATGGAGGGTGGTTACTGCAGAGCCACATAGTTTGTCAGTGTTAACTGCCCTCTTACTGGAGGTGGATTCTCCATCTTTGTATGTGTGTCTATTCAATTATGCACACAGGGTTGTCCATGGTGTAGCAGAGAACAAGTGCTGAAGGTGATGTGTGCGTGTGTACATGCGTGTATGTGTGTCCCTGCAGGAATGTGAGTGCATGTGTGTTGGAATACATGTGCACGTATACGTGTCTGAGTGAATGTGTGGAGGCTTGCATGGTATAACAGTGAAACACCTCCTTGTTGAGTAAAGAGGTGTGTGTGTGTGTGTGTGTGTGTGTGTGTGTGTGTGTGTGTGTGTATGCAACAAAGAACAAGTGCTGAAAATGTTGTATGCATATGTGTAGTGTGTGTGAAAGCCTGCTGGTATTTTTGTAAATTTTGTAAATGTTGTGTGATTACATGAGCATGTATGTGTGTGTGAGCGCATGCGCAGAGGCATGTATGATGTACAGTGTAACAGAGAAACATGGATGGAAGTTGGACTGACACCTTCTTGCTCTGGAGAGTGTGTGTGTGTGTGTGTGTGTGTGTGTGTGTGTGTGTGTGTGTGTGTGTGTGTCTGCAGGCATGCATGTACGTCTGTATGATCTGTCTAGTGTAACAGAGAACTGTGCAGCAAAGCTAGATAGACATCCCCTTGCTGACGAGCTGTGAGGAGTCTGGTGCTAACATCCTTCTATCACCTTGGTTGACAAAGGCATTACAGCAGTGTTTTGCAAAGAGTTTAGTACACCTACTTGCTCTGTTGCGCTGTTGCGAAATATGTGTGTCAGTAAGTATACAAATGCTCAAATGGATTGAGGGTGGTGTGATTGGGACAGAAGGGTAAAAGTGTTGGATGTCAGACCAGCATACCTCACAAATGTGCCTAATTTGTCCTTACACTTTTGCTCTGACATGGTAGAATCCATAATGATTTTTGAATAAGGTTTTGGGTTCTTGTGAACAAACAATGAAATTTATTAAAATGTATATGAATATTTTTCATAAAAGAGATTCCGATTTATGTAGTCTTATTCTGTGACCTTAACAAACTGGTAGTACTACTACAAACTGGAGAAGGACGGCACCACAAACTAAGCAAATACAACCGGCAAGTGAGCAGTCAAAAAGCAGTAGAATACTTTCCGACAAGACTTGAACGCAGCCTTATTAATAAAAATAAAAGCGTAGCTGTCAGTACAAGCTGGCAGCTTCCTCAGGAAACAAATGAAACAATTGGCCAAGGCATATAAAATAGATCGAAATCAGGTGTGTCATAGTGACATCACTACTTCCTTATCCATGATTTAAAGACACCCTGACAGATTCACAAGATAAAACACTTTTTACATAAGATAAAATAAAATAAAATAAAATAGAATAGAAATGCAGATACAATGAGCCCATCGAATATCACACAGAAAAACCAATAAAAGATATATATATAAAAATACATCACAATAAGTGAACTTATGAATATGTAAATGTACCCAATCAGTACCAAATCCACTAGACATACAACTACCCACATAAAAAAATGGAGGTAGGACTATTAAAAACTCTTCAGAAAAGTGAACTACTGCAGGAACTGGTGTCAACTGATTAAAACAGGTAGTTCTTTTGTTGTGAATGATAGTAAATATTACATTCATCACACAATCAACTGTAATACAACTTCAGTTATCTATGGAGCATTCTGTAATGCCTGTCCTGCATTCTACATAGGCAAGACGGATCGTAAATTACGGCAGCGTATTTACGAACACGTCTATGCCATTAGGTCTGGTAAACTAGAAAATGCCTTAGCTAGGCATATTGAAAATTTTCCTGAACACAAATTTTACTTTATGGGTATTGATCATATCCCGATTAGTATTAGAGGGGGGCCTCTGTCATTGTTACTGGAACTTCGCGAATTGGAATGGCAGATCAAGCTCAATGCTTTCCACTGCCCGGGCCTCAACGACAATTGTAACATCTCAGTTATTTTAAAAATGAGAAGTTACATAAAATAGGGAATATTGTCTCAGCTTTATGTCCAGTAATAACACTTTTGTGAAGTCACTTGCTGTTTGTTACTATATATACATATATTTCATATATATTTTTATCTATCAAGAAGTGATCAGTAGTTCACTTTTCTGAAGAGTTTTTAATAGTCCTACCTCCATTTTTTTATGTGGGTAGTTGTATGTCTAGTGGATTTGGTACTGATTGGGTACATTTACATATTCATAAGTTCACTTATTGTGATGTATTTTTATATATATATCTTTTATTGGTTTTTCTGTGTGATATTCGATGGGCTCATTGTATCTGCATTTCTATTCTATTTTATTTTATTTTATTTTATCTTATGTAAAAAGTGTTTTATCTTGTGAATCTGTCAGGGTGTCTTTAAATCATGGATAAGGAAGTAGTGATGTCACTATGACACACCTGATTTCGATCTTATTTTATATGCCTTGGCGCCAATTGTTTTATTTGTTTTTCTGAGGAAGCTGCCAGCTTGTACTGACAGCGAAAACGCTTTTATTTTTATTAATAAAGCTGCGTTCAAGTCTTGTCTGAAAGTATTCTACTTGCTTCGTGGGTGACTTCCAGGACGTACTTTTGACTGCTCACTTGCCGGTTGTATTTGGTAGTACTACTACTTAGAAAAGGTTTATAATAAAGTATTCAACTAAAAAAAGGCTGCGTGAAGCTATAGTAACAGTAGTGGCTCACATAAGAGGCTAAGAAGGCCGTCATTAAGAAAAAAACAAAACTACTTCAGACCAGTGACATGGAGTAAAACAGGGTTCAGTCCCAGGTCCTCTCCTGTTTGGTATTTACAACAACTGGAAAGGCCACAGAAATACCGCACAAAGAGGATTACCGGCCTCAGACAGATGCCCTATGCAGACTGTCTCAAAAAACTCCAGCTTTACTCCGTCGTATATCGCCTACTCAGAGGCGATCTCTGCCTAACATACAAAGCTATGTCAAACCCAGAGCTGTTGGACATGCTCCACTTAAAGAAACCCAATCCCTCCGAGCTAAACCTTGTCACCACAATAAACAGAACATGCTGGAGGGATAGATTCCTATCCCAGAGACTTCCCATACTCTGGAGCAAACTACCAATCTATATCAAACAAAGCTCCTCATTAGCATTCTTCAAGAAAAATCTTGATGATTGGATAGGAAATAAGAAATTCTCCCCAGGGGATCACCTCTGTGGCTCTGCTCGACAGGGTCACAGGAAAATAATTTTCTTGGGTGGTGAAAGCCAGGGTACCTTTTTGGCTAGGTTTATATAGGCCCTAGGGCCAACAGCCTAGCACCTACCTATGAACTTATGAACCTATTTAATTGTTAGGTAAAATTTGGCACTACCCAAGATGCTTCATGTTATGCTGTGAAAGAATAACTTTGCAAAAACAACCATGTGACCAGCCAGAAATCACTACACAATCCAAAGCAAATATTTCACTGTGTACATTTGAGAAAATTGATATATTGGCCAAAACAGTGGATTGAGATTAGTGTTTTTTTTTTTCTTTCTCAGATCTTCTGAGATACTGATAGTCAACAGTAAGAAAAAGAGTCATTAGGGAACAGTTTTAGTGGCACACCAGGCTGAGATTTGTTTGATGTCTATTGTCAAGCAAGGATGCTAATTAGCTGAACCTAACTTAGCTGGAAATGTGAGATTCTGGCTCATTGAAGGAGGGAAGATAATTTGGTCAGGAACTGACAGTAACAAAAATTCTCTTTGTAAAAATTCTTTTTTATCTCAGTAATTTGACAACTTTGCAAGCTTCTTTCAGAAAAAGTGTAGGACATCAGTAGGAACAACATTTGTAAAACTCAGAGCAGAACACTCAATGACACGATCTACTGACTGTTAAACTTGGCAATAAAACCTTGACGAGTGGATGGGAAACAGAAAGTTTACCTCGGGGATCACTTCAATGGCTCTGCTGGACAGAGGCACAGGGAACCAATCTAAGGGGACGCAACACATTCTGGCTAGGCTTATAAATGCCTTCGGGCAGCTAGCCTTGTACCCACCTATGAACCTATTCTAAGTGAATGGAAGTCTGATCTGACAGCAAAAGTTAGGGCTAATTATTCTCACAATCAGGGCTGTCGTATTGCATTTTGGGACAGATTTAGCAATCCAAAGGAAAATACTCTCATCAGGATGTCTGCCCCCATGAGGGCAGACAGTAGTAAAAAAAAAAAAAAAAATTAAGAATGAATAATTTTTTGGTTGAAAGCAGCCTTGGGAGGTGCAGAAAATCCTGACTAGATAAAAAATCTATGTTTTTTCATCATTTGCCCGTAGTGGTTCTTTAAGTTAACCGCCTGAAGCAGTTTCAAAAACAAACTAAAAACCACAGCTTTCCAGCTTTCTAGCTCAACACTTCTCCCGACGGGTTAAACACTCTGTGGTCATCCCTTGCCTAACAGACTCACCCAGCAAAATACCTTGGGATAGTGTTATAAATCTGCTTAAGTTACCTCCCTGAAGCAGCTCAAAAACAAACTAAAAACCACAGCTTTCTACCTCAACTGTAGGTGTTCCTTCTACTGTAATTTATCCACACTTTGAATGTGTTTTAAAGACTATCTACTTTTTAAAAAGTGAACAGCTCCTTATTTAAAGTATTACTACAGGGCAGGTGAGCATACACACAGGTTAGTTTTTCTGCCTGTAGTAATTTACATTGGGCACCAGGAAGCAGCACAATGCCATCATTGTTGTTTTAACTGGGTCTATATTACATAGTCGAAGTATGACAACTTCGAACATGATATGGTTGAAACCATAAGTTCAAAGCTGTCATACTTCGATTGGGAAAAAAGAAAAAGAAAAACATACCTGAGGGTTGTAAGCAGGGAGGCAAGACCCCCTGCACCCCCATGTCTTTTACTGCACTGTAGTGCGACCTCACAGTTGGTATACTTAAAGAGCGGGGGATGTGGGGGGGTCCGGGGGGGGGGCTTGCCCCCCTGCATATCACCTTTCTTTTACCTTTTTTTTTTAATGTTTTTATACATAGTCAAAGTTCCGTAAGTTCGGACATATGTATTTGTACATAAGGTAGTCGAAGTTCCAGAACTACGACTATGTAATATAGACCCATTTCAACCAACAATAGCACCAATATTATGGCCGTGGTGGTGCAGGGGTTAGCGTCGCCTCACAGCAAGAGGTTCTCCTGTTCGATTCTTGGCTGGAGCACCTTCTGTGTGGAGTCTGCATGTCCTCCCTGCAGTCGAGTGACATCTAAAGACATGCAGGTAAGTTCATGCATGAGTGGGTGTGCCTTCTTTGAAGGTTGGGCGTCGGGCTGGCAACTTGGCACTGTAAAAATCCACTCCCAGTCATTAGCAGACCAGAGTTCTCCTGTGGCGACCCCTAACCAGGAAAAGTCGAAAGACTTACAGTACCAATAGCTTTTAGTTTAATGTTATTTTAACTCTCAAGAGTTCCAGTATATATAGGTTTAATGTTGCCAGCCACATTCTAGAGTATTATATAACCCCTAGTACATCTTCTGTACCCTTTGTCTCCTGTTTTTAAATTTATATCTGCAACATTTCCATCTCTGGCTTGCTCTCTTCTTACCTCTTCAGCTCTGATTTTCACAGTTGCTTCCTTTCTGATTGTTATTTTCAGTGCTGTTTCACACTGCTGACCTGGCCCTGTCAGTACTGGTTCCAACCAGCTAGGCTACTGTGACATCCATCTCCACTCTCTCTCCAACCTCTCCCCCAGTTACTTTCACTTTCTTTTCTTTCCAACCCCTCCCCCAGACTCTAACTTTCCCTTCCTTCCTGTGGCGCCATCTTTACTTCTCTGAACCACTCCAATCCTTTCCCTATACCACTGCTAGAACATCCCTTACCCCCTCACATACTTTCCTCTGAACTACCTTCCACTTCACTGATTTTTTTTTTTTTTGTTCATTGACCTTGATTTTTCCTTCCCTTGGCTCTACCCACTCCGTTCACCCTGCGGACTCACTTCGCTCCCCTACCCTGCCCCCAGTACCTCTACATTTTTATACTTAGCTAGCCACTCCCAACATTTCCAATATCCAATCCAAACTAACCATCATACCTCCAAAATCCCCTCCCACAGTTCACAAATTAAAGTAAGCCTACCCTTCAGGGTTTGCTGCCAAATACTACTTATCCTGATAAACTACCAAACAATTAACCTAAACCATAATCTCAATCAAATAAACTTACTTCCCAACTTAACTCACCCCTTATACCATCCTAAAACCAACATCATGACCCTCAAGCCTCTATCCCTACTTACTCAAATAATACTTCTAATTACCTTAACTTACCTAAACTATATCACCCAACCTACTAATGCAAACCACCCCCCACCATTTCACACCACTATCCCCATAAGTTCATAGGTAGGTACTAGGCTATCGGCCCTGGGGCCTATACAAGCCCAGCCAAAAAGGTACCCTGGCTTTTGCCACCCAAGAAATTATTTCCCTGTGCCACTGTCGAGCAGAGCCACAGAGGTGATCCCCGGGGTGAATTTCCTATTTCCCATCCAATCATCAAGATTTTTCTTGAAGAGTGCTAATGAGGAGCTTTGTTTGATATATATAGGTAGTTTATTCCAGAGTATGGGAAGTCTCTGGGACAGGAATCTATCCCTCCGGCATGTTCTGTTTAATGTGGTGACACGGTTTAGGTCCCTAGAGCGTGTAGCTCGGAGGGATTGGGATTTCTAGGCAGAGATCACCTCTGAGTAGGCGATATGAGACAGAGTAAAGCTGGAGTTTTTTGAGACGGTCTGCATAGGGCATCTGTTTGAGGCCGGTAATCTTCTTTGTGAGGTATTTCTGTGACCTTTCCAGTTGTTGTAGATGTCTTGTGAGGTACATACCAAAAGGGGCATTGTACTCTACAATGGGTCTAATGAGTGATGAGTAGAGGGGAACAATGACCTCTTTTTCTGGATGAGAAACCTTTTATGATGAGGTGTGCCATGTAGAAGGATTTCCTGACTACTGTAGCGATGTGATTATCAAAGGAGAGGCTACTGTCCACCTGTGTCCCAAGGGTTCTTATCACACTTTCAGTGTTAAGTATACTACCACCTATGTTGTAGTTCATGGGTACAGAGTTTTTACCAAAGGGGATGACAATGCACTTTTTGGCACTGAGCTTGAGGCCATGGCTTTGACACCAGGCATCTGTCTCAGTGAGGCCCTTTTGTAGGATGTTCACATCGTTAGGAGTTTTGATTATGGCTCCTAGTTTGCAGTCATCTGTGAACTTCATTAGCCAAAGACCTTCTGTGTTAGCCTGTACTTCAGAGAAGTAGATATCAAACAGGAGAGGACCCAGGACTGAACCCTGTGGTACTCCACTTGTCACTGGTCTGAAGTCGGATTTGGAGTCTGCTACTTTCACAGTGTGGGTTCTGTCAGTGAGCCAGTTGGCAACCCATCTTGTGACATAGGGATTTATACCTAGTTTAGTGAGTTTATCTATAATTCCAGAGTGGGGGATGGTGTCAAAAGCCTTGGCAAGATCTAGATAGGCTGTGTGAACCACCTTACCCTTGTCTACGGCTTTGGTGACTGCTTCAAAGAAGTCTATCAGTTTAAGAAGACATGATCTGCCTTTTACAAACCCGAACTGGGTGGGATCCAGAGTTTGGAGACTACCAATATCTTTGTTTATAAGTTCCATGATGATATGTTCCATGGCCTTGCAGACCAGACTCGTCAGGCTAATGGGGCGGTAGTTCCTGGGGTCCATGGTGGCTTCCCCCTTGTGGAGTGGAATAACTGTTGCTGTGTGCCATTCAGCAGGCACAAAGCCTGAGGTGAGGCTATGATTGAACATGGTACTTAGGTGGGTGCCAGTTCGTTCTGTAGTTCGTGTAGAACGCAGCCTGGGATGTTGCCTGGTCCCATGGATGCTATGTTCTTGGTTTTGGAGAGTGCGGTTTTTACCTGTGCAGCTGTGATTACGGGAACTTTGCATTCTTCCGGTATAGAGATGGGCTCATTAGGGGGTGAGAGGGGGGTAAAGTTAGCACTGAACCTATCTGCCAGGATGTTAGCAATATCAGTTGGGTCTGTATATTTAGTGCCATTGTGCTGTAACTCAAAGCAGATCTGAGTGTTGCCATTGAGATTCTTGACATAGCTATAGAATTCTTTGCGGTTGTCTTTAGAATCAGTGGTGATTTTGTTTTCGTAACTAGCTTTGGAGGATTTTATCAGGGATCGCAGCTTCTTACTGAGGCTGACCAGGGAGCTCCTCCACTCGTGGGATTTTACTCTCTTTTGCAAGAGTTTCTTCCTTCTGTTGTACAGTTTGTTTAAGGCAGGGGACGACCAGATTGGCTTCCTTTTTTTGGAGGATAGCGTCTTGGTTCTGTTTGGGATAGCACGATCCATGCACTCATGTAAGTGCTTATAAAGTGCAATTGTGTAGGATTCAGTAGTCATAACTGTACTGTCCATCTGCATGGGAGTCATGACGTTCACCACTTCTGTCTTAAGAAGCATGAAGTTGGCTTTGGAGAAATTTTTTACCATGGTTTCCTTAATGGGGGGTGGAGGCAGGATGTGGATATCTAGGATAATTACCTTATGGTCAAAGCGGACCAATGAGGCGTTGACTTCAGGTGTGGAACACCAGTCACTCATATTGGTAATGACTAGATCCAGGATATTATTGCCCCTGGTGGGGGTGTGGATAAGTTGATCCAGAGCATTGGAGTTTATGAATTCCGGAAAGCGTTGAGTGAAGGAGTTGGTACATGAGTAGTTTTCCCAGTTAATGGTGGGGTAGTTGAAATCGCCCATCATTAGGGTGTTTGGTTGAAACCTAATATTTTCCAGTACATCTAGAAAAGAGGAGTGGGAATCCTGGGGCATGGTGGGTGATCTGTAGCAAGCTACAATTTGGATTGCAGTTTTTCCCAGAGTTAGTTGCACTTGGATAACCTCGGCTGCATTATGCTGAGCAACTAGCCTGGAGGTGTGGATATCCTTAATAAATATGGACACACCTCCGCCTTTGGTGTTCTGGTCCAGGTTACATGGCCAAAAAGTGTGGTATGAGTTATAGCCTGGTAGTGCAGGGGTGCTCTCTGGAGCCTTGAACCAGGTCTCAATCACTGCACAGATATCAATGTTCTCCATTTTAAGGAGTGCCTTGAGTGAGTGCATTTTGAGATTTAGACTTCTAGCATTGAGTAGCATCACCCTCAGTTTTTGCTTGCCTGTTCCTGTTATGGTGGTGAATTTTTCATTTGAACCTTGCCTAAAAAAGGCACTATAGGGGCGGCAAGAACCTTAGCCAGTATCCCAAATCCCAGGGGTGACAGGTGCAGGCCATCTCTGACAAAGCATTGTGGTCTGTCGACCATGTCATCCCAGGCAGACAGATACTGGATCCCTTTAGAATGGCACCAGAAGCTTAGCCAATTGTTGAAGTCAATCATTTTGTCCTTGTACTGCGGCATCATTCTGGGTGATATAAAACCAAAGTGAAAAGCCACCAACTGGGTACGATGTAAATTTATTATACAAATAAAATGAACTTCAGTTTTAACATTCAATGAACAAATAATGAATGTGAGCGCTTTCATTTAATCAATATTAAACTTCATCAGCCAATACATTTAAAATCAAAACGTCACTTCCTTTTATAACTTCCTGTGAAATTCAAAAAAGCCCGCCAAAAGGCTCTCTAAATTCACGCATGCCTAGTAGATTAAAATGTGGAAATAGAATCTAATAGTTAGCAACCCATAAAATATTCGCTAAAAAATGTAAATATATAATTGTACTATAAATCATTAGCCAGATTATGTGGGGAATAATACTTTAAAATAAATATTATCTTATTATATAAACATTTATATAAATATAAATATATAGTTAAAATAAATAAATCACATTCATGCTTACTTCCCATATTATATTAAATTATTAAATTCTATTATGGATTAGTTAATAAATATATATTATATGGTAATTTATAATAATTTAATAAAAATCCGTAATTAAATATCTTAATAAAACATTCATTTTAATCTTTGATTTTCTTTTATTCAATGCCTTCAATTTTAAAATTGGGGCTATTGAACTATGTTCATTAATTCCAGGCCATGGATCAGCCTGTACTTTAAATTACCATTCTAATTCTTTTTGTTCTAAAAATAGCCCCCAAGGAGGTTTGCCATATATTTCTACATGATCTATAACTATAAAATGAAATTGATGATCAATAAATTCAGTAATATGTTTCGCTAAGGCATTGTTTGTTTTGTTTTTCTTTATGGAATATTCATGTTCATAGATTCTTTGTGATAGCATTCTCTCTGTTTTCCCTACATAAAAAATAGGACAAGAATTACACATTGCTAAATATACTACTGCTTTAGATTTACAATTATATTTACTTTTCAAATAATATTTTTTATTCCTCAAATAAAAAGTATATCCTTCTTTAATTTTGAAACACCAGTTGCAGGCTCCACAATTCTTCATTCCTTTTATTAAATTTCTATTTTTCGTCATTATATTAGATTCATTTTTTTAATATATCTTTGAAACTTCTACCTTTTCTATAAATTATTTTTGGTACATCACCCAAATATTTTTTACATTGTGGGTCATCCATAAGTATTGACCAATTATTAGTAAATATTTCTCTTAATAAATAATGCTCTTGGGTATAAGTAATAATTAGAGCCTTTTCAAAATTTTCTTTTTCGGCCTCATATCCACTATTTATAATATGGTCATTAAATATATTACTACTAGCATTCTCTACTAATTTTTGTTTATATAAAATAGGTTTAAAATGACCATTTAGCCTTTTATTAGTTACTTCTAATATTAATGAATCGATCAATGCTTGTGGATAACATTTATTAATAAACATCTTTCTCAAAAAATCACATTCTATTTCAAATTGATGAAAATTAGTAATCATTCGAGCAGCTCTCACTAGTTGTCCTTTTATTATAGATTTTTTCTGATGTTCGGGATGGGAACTAGTATAGTAAAGAAAGTTGTTTGAATATGATTCTTTTCTGTGGATTGCTGCAATATATGTTTCATTCAATAAATCTTTCATAAGATGTATGTCTAAGTAGTTTGATACTATGTTCATTAATATTCCATGTAAATTTAAAAAACTCTGTAGTTTGATTAATATATATTAAAAATTCATTTAAAATTTCTAAACTACCATCCCAAATAAGACATATATTCATCTTGGAAACGGTGATAAGATTTAATAAATGGAAAATATTGATTATTAAAGATATATTTTATCAGGGCAGCCACGGTAGTGCAGCGGTTAGCATTGCTGCCTCACAGCAAGAGGTTCTCTGGTTCAATCCTTGGCTGGGGTGCCTTCTGTGCAGAGTCTGCATGTCCTCCCTGTGGTTGCGTGGGTTTCCTCCGAGTGCTCCGGTTTCCTCCGACATCCTAAAAACATGCTGTAGTTGGATTGGACACTCTAAATTGGCCCTAGGTGTGAGTGTGTGCATGTGTGTGCCTTCTGTGGAAGGTTGGGTGCCGGGCTGGCAACTCGACACTGTAAAACTCCACTGCCAGTCATGAGTGGACAGGTGATCCGCTGTGGCAACCCCTAACCGGGAAAAGCCGAAAGAAGAAGAAGAAGAAAGATATATTTTATCAGGTCTGAAGAAGCATTTGTCATAAATGTGAAAGCGCTTACTGTTTTAATGGGTACCGATCGCTGTTACTTTACATTTGATTAAACGGTTTCTTTTATTTGCCATGGAGTGTCTTCATTTGGATTCTTTGGATTATTGTTTGCTGTTTTGCCGTTTTGAGACACCTTACCCCTGCGAGTGGTTTTTTGCTTACTTTTTTCACTTGGTTTAATGAACTATACTGATGTATTCTATCATTAGAAGCCACAGTGGTGCAGCAGTAGCGTTGTCACCTCACAACAAGAGGTTTTCCCGTTCGATTCTTGGCTGGAGCGCTTTCTGTGTGGAGTCTGCATGTCCTCCCCGTGGTCGAGTGGCGTTCGAAAGACATGCGTGAATGGGCATGCCTTCGTTGAAGGTTGGGCGTCGGGCTGGCACCTCGGCACCATAAAAATCGACTGCCAATCATTAGTGGACTGGAGTTCCGCTGTGGCGATACCTAACTGGGAAAAGCCGAAAGAAAAACAACAACAACTGATGTATTCTATCATTAACCTTTTCTTATCATATTTACTTTGCATTCCTATGAGATAATATGTAATGTATATGTGCAATGTGTACTATGTATCTGTATTTTTCTGGAGCTTTTCTCCTCAGGACTCCATTGCAAATGGGCTCCTTGTGGTCCAGTGGACTATGCTGGCAAACAAACTGCAAATAAAATAAATAAATATCAATCAGTTATTATCCTGACTGGAACTAGCCTTGTAGGCACATATTTATTAAACAGAAGTGAAAATCATGGTTTGTGCAGTGCATTCTGTTATTTCAAGCATGCTGAACTTATTGCACACAAATATGGAGTTTAGCAGGGATTTTAAAGCCAAAGAGAATAAGTAGAAAGTAACTAATACATCCAAGATTAGTATGTATGCCACCAGATAATAGTTTAGTAAAATAAAGATTTTTTAGATAGTTTTCCTTTTTTCTTTCTTCACTTTTAGTTTTGTGAGGCAGGTTAACACTTTTCTAATTAATGCCATACATAGATTATGGCAGAAGCACCAGGTTTTACTCAACATTAACAAGGCGAAGCATAGGGAAAAGTGTTAATGGAAGTGTGACAGCAAGGATGTTACAGCAAGGTGCTGACTTTCATGACATGTGCCCTTTCTGGGTTTGTGGATCAGGATCATGGCAAGTAAAATACACACTCCTGTAAATGATGTTGCTCAGCAACTCAGGGAGCATGTGGGATGCTTATTAAAGTACAGTTTTGTACCTACCATAAATGTAGATGTCCGAGAGGTATGCATCTGCAGTCCTAACAAATGGGTTGTCCTGGCCTCAGGCAGCCCTTCGGTCGGCCGGATTCCAAAGTCTGGGTCTGGCCTCGGCTGGTGTCGCACTTCACCCGACGTCATAGCTGCAGTTCTTCGGGTATAAAGGCATCAGCCGACGCCATTTTCCTCAGTGTTTCTTGCCCCAGATGCCAGATGCCCTCTAGGAAGGCTAAATTTGGATAAATGCAAATGTTTCCAAACAACAGAGAGCAAATAGAAATAAACATGTATATACATATATACAAACAAACAAATACACCATAATAGATTCCCCCAGCTAGCTACAAGATGGGCAAATACCCTAGGAGTACCACAGTGGGGAAGGAGGGTGGGTAATCCTGACTGCAGATGCATACCTCTCGGACATCTACATTTATGGCAGGTACAAAACTGTACTATGTCCTTCAAGGATGCATCTGCAGTCCTAACAAATGGGTAGAATACCATAGCCAAACTGGGGGAGGAGGCCCTAACAAGATTATGGTGTAGTTAAGATCCCTTGCAAAACAGCAGTGGCAAAACCTGCTCGGGATCTGGAGTATAAGGGTAGATTATAATGCTTGGCAAATGTATGCAAGTAGCAGCCTCTAAAATGTCTTTTGTAGCCACTCCTCGTAAAAAAGCTGTAGTAGTGGCTGTAGCCCTTGTGGAGTGAGGTCTGATATTCTCTGGAGTTGCCTTTCCATGATAAGAATAACAAAATCTAATGCAATTTCCTATCCATTTTGAGATTGTCTGTTTTGAAATTGCTTTTCCTTCCATACCTGTGGCATATGCTACCAGAAGCTGGTCAGTTTTTCTATTGTTCTTGGTTCTGTCCAGGTAGTAGCGCAATTGCCTATGCACATCCAAGGTAGGTATGCAGCAGTCTTTCTCCCCTGTTCTGTGGGTTGGGGAAGAATGTAGGTAGGTGGATTGCTTGGTTTAAAGATACCCTGGAGACCACCTTTGGCATAAAGGTAGGATTAGTTCTCATGGACACTCTATCCTGATGGAAGATAAGGAAGGGTTGCACTGCCATTAATGCCTGTAATTCAGAAACCCTTCTTGCTGAAGTGATTGCAAGCAGGAAAGCAGTTTTCCATGATAAGTACTGTAATTCTGCTGTTGCTGCTGGTTCAAAAGGGGGAAGTGTCAACTTTTCTAGCACAAAGTTCAAGTCCCATGTAGGCAATGGTGGCTTCCTTGGTGGCTTTACATTTTTGATTCCTCTCAGAAACTGCCTGAGTAGAGGATGAGAGAAGACTGGAGGATCCATGTTGTATTCTGCTGAAATAGCTGACGATGAATCTTAATGGAAGAGTAAGACAGGCCATTGTGGAAAAGCTCTGCTAAGTATTCCAGGATGTTAGCTATGTTTACCAGTGCTACATTTTGCCCTTTTGCTGCACTCCAAAAGAGATATCTTTTCCATTTCGCTGAGTAAGTTTTTCTTGTTGAGGGTCTGCGAGCTTCCAAGATAATGTCTTTAACCCTTTGAGATAAATCTGGGTTATTTTGTCTTATGCAATGCTCCAAGCAGCTAGCTGCAGTGTTTTCAGGTTCGGATGCAGGGTTTTGAAGTTGTTCTGTGTTAGCAGTAAAGGAACCTGGGGTAGAGGCCATGCAGTCCCGAGACATACTCCTCAGTAGTGGGTACCAGTGCTGCCTCGGCCAGTCTGGAGATATCAGGATGATCCTTGGGTGGTCTTCTTTGATCTTCAATAGCACCTTGTGCATCAAAGGAAGAGGTGGGAATGCATATGCTGTCAGGTTTTCCCAACTGAAAGATAGAGAGTCCACCTTCCAAGCAAGTGGGTGGTATGTCCTTGTGCAGAATTTTTTCAATTGGTGATTGTGTGGGGATGTGAATAGGTCTATTTCTGGTAGTCCCCATTTCCTTGTGATGGATTTGAAGATGGCTGGATGCAGCATCCATTCGTGGGCATCCGTGGTAGTCCTGCTTAAGATGTCTGCTAGTATGTTCTCTTTCCCTGGCACAAATATTGCCTTGAGCTGTATGTTGAGGCTTAGGGCCACATTCCAGAGATCCATTGCCATCCAGCATAGAGGATATGAATGTGTGCCTCCCTGTTTGTTGATATACCACATAACTGTGGTGTTGTCCGTCCTTATCAGCAATTGTCCCTGTTGGAGAAACGGTCTGAATGCCTGAATTGCCAGTTTTACTGCCAGCATTTCTTTTTGGTTTATGTGTAGGCTTAGCTGGTCTTGAGTCCATAAGCCTTGTATGCACTTGTCCAGCATGTGTGCCCCCCAACCAAGGTCTGAGGCATTTGTGGTGATAGTCTGGCTTGGTTGAGGGCTGTGGAAGGGCAGTCCTTTGTTCAATTGACAGGCCTGAGCCCACCATCGGAATTCTTGCTTCAGGCATGGAATTATTGGAATTTGGGTTTCTAGGCTGTGCTTGTGCTGAGACCATAAATTCCTGAGGTACCATTGCAACTTCCTCATATGCAGTCTGGCATGTGGGATCAAAATTATGCAGGATGCCATGTAACCCAGGGCTTGCAGGACTTTCCTTGCTGTAAGCTGGTTCTGCGTTGTTAATGCCATGAAGTAGAGTGGAAGGTGCTTTTGTTTTTCTGCTGTGAGGGATGCCATTTGATTTGATGTGTCCAGTTCTGCACCCAAGAAAGTTATCCTTTGGGATGGCAACAGCCTTGACTCTTTTATACTGACAGTGTATCCCAGGGCTTGCAGTAGATGAATGACCCTTTTCAAGTCTTTTGTTAATTTGTTTTTGTTGTCCGCTTGTAGCAGGCAGTTGTCCAGGTAAGGGTAAATTTGAATTCCCTGAAGCCTGCAATGAGCAATTACTGATGCCAGGCATTTCGTGAATACTCTGGGTGCAGTAGATAAGCCAAAAGGCAATGCTGAGAATTGATAATGCTCTGATCCTGCAAGAAATCTGAGGTATCTTCTGCAATTTGGTCGTATGGGGACGTGCAGGTATGCCTCCTTGAGATCTAGAGTTACCAGCCAAGACTCCTTGCCCAGCATGGGAAGAAGTTGCTGTAGAGTCAGCATTTTGAATTTTGGGACAATGAGGTATGTATTCAGTGCGGACAGGTCTAGAATAGGTCTCCACTGATTTTCCTTCCTTGGCACCAGGAAAAGTCTGGAGTAAAATCCTTGCCCTTGTTCCATAGATGGTACCTTTTCTATAGCTCTCATCCTTTTTAAGTTGTCTATTTGTTCTAGAGCGTTTGCCATTTGATTTGGAGGTAGGTTTGGCATTCCTCTCTTCCTTGGTAGAGTATGGAAGTGAAACCTGTAACCTTTGTCTATTGTCTGTAAAATCCATTTGTCTCTTGTAATGCAATGCCAGTTTACTGAAAATAAGGCTAGCTTTCCGCCTAAAGGTGCTTCTAGTTGTTCCCTGGTAGGCGGCTTCAGAGCCAAGTCACTGTGATTGTCCTGTGGAAGTGGTAGTGGCTGGGTCTGCAGCAGTACTTCGCTGGTTGTTAGGCTGCCACTGACGTCCTCTGTAGGCACCTCTGGATTGACCTCTGCCTCTTGTGCACCTATTCCTGCCTCTCTGTGCTCTGTTGGAGTCTGGAAAGGACCAATTCTTGGAAGGCCAGTTCCTACTAAACCTTGGAGGCTGGACCTGTAAGAAATCCTTGACTGTCTGGACAGATTTTGCTTTCTCTTCCACCTTCTTAAGCACTTGCTGTGCAGGAGAGCCAAACAAATTGTGTTTATCCATGGGAGCATCTAGGAGCTTTGATTTTACATGGTCTGGTAAGGACTGCTATTTTAACCATGCATGCCTTCTGATCACGGTACCAGTCATAGCTGATCTAAAGGAGGCCTCCAGTGCATCATAGCCGCATTTTAAGGAATGATTACTGACCTGCTGTATGTTATGTACCATTTCCTGAAGAGATTTTCGGTCTAAAGGTTCAGGTGAGGACAGCTTTTTAGATAACTGATCTAACATAAATTCCTGATACTGAATCATGTGGAATTGACAGTTTAAGGCCCTAGCCGAAAGAGTTGCAGAAGTATAAACTTTTTTACCCCATCTCTCCAAGGCCCTAGATTCCCTTTCAGAGGGGAGTGGGTTTTTGGCAGAGGTAGCTGCTACCGCTTTGGGGCCCTGTGAAACAGTTTCAGGATCTGCAAAAGGAGCCTTATACAAGTGATTATGTGTGTCCGGAACCCTGTAGTATCTGTCGGGCTTAGCAGGGGCCGGAGGGAGTGAATCAGGAGCAGTACAAGCATCATTAAATGCATCATCCACAACTGTAAGTACTGGAGGAATGGCTAAAGGCCTATGCTGTGGCAAATGCAAAAAATTTCTAAGCCTTTTCCTAGAGTCTGAGAAATCCTGACCCTGCCATTGAAATTGTTCCCTCATAGCATGCAGGGTTTCCCCAAAGGAAAATTCCTCAGGAGGAGAGGCAGAAGGAATGGAGTCTTCTGCATCAGAGTCCTCATATGGAGAATAAGGGCCCTCAGGAGGGTTTGTATTTTCTGATTCGTCTGAGGAGTAATCAGTGGAAACTGGCTCAGGGGGTTCTGCTCTAGGCCTCTTCTCTGGAGGAGGTTGAGAGGCCCTATCAGGGTGAGACTGGGATCCCCTGATCAAAGAAATGAGATCCTCTGCTAGACTAAGCATTTGAGTACTAGAGCTAGGCCTGTGAGAGGGGGCTTTAGTAGGCACGGCCTTGGAAGATTTAGCTGCTTTAGCCCTGGCAAAGGCCTTAATTGACATGGATGCAGGGGGCCTAGCAGCTCCACGTGCAGGAGAAGATACATCTAGGGGAATAGTATCTGATAAATCCTGAGAAACTGTAAGAGCAGGAATTTCAGTAGCAGATTCAGCCATGCTGGAAGAGGCCTCGGTAGCAGGAGGCATGCTTTCGGCCGAAGGAAGAACCGCAGACTCGGTTTCAGCCGAAACCGAGACACTCGCGGTTGGCTTAACCCGAAACCGCGGACCGCGAGTGTCGGTCCTTTTCCTTACGCTTTTTAGCTAAATGCGAAGTTGGAGTCTCCGACGGCATGATATAAGCAAAAGCGGAGCCGAAAAACTCCTCTGCAAACTCCGACCGACGTCTAAGCGTTCGTTGGTTGAAGGAAGCACAGGCTAAACAAGCTGCTACGTCGTGGTCTGGGCCTAAACAAGGTAGGCAGTAAGAGTGGAAGTCTTTATGAGGTATTTGTTTCCCACAAGTTAAACAGTTATTCACTTTTTCTGACATCGGCTGAGGCAAGAAAGAGTCCCCAACGGGGTACTTAGCTTTTTAGAAGTCTTCGGTAGTAGTAATCTCTGAATCTGACCGACCGGCACTTGCGAACAGCTTCTGCTTCGGGCGCCACGCGGCAAGAAAGACTGGGGAAAATGGCGCCGGCTGATGCCTTTATACCCAAAGAACTGCAGCTATGATGTCGGGTGAAGTGCGACACCAGCCGAGGCCAGACCCAGACTTTGGAATCCGGCCGACCGAAGGGCTGCCTGAGGCCAGGACAACCCATTTGTTAGGACTGCAGATGCATCCTTGAAGGACATCTTTAATATTTTGAAGGTGTGAGAGGCTGTCAAATTACTGTAATGTAAATGATGCAGGAGTGAATAAGGGTACAGTCATTGAATGAAAAGAGAGGGTGTTTACATGAACCCTGTGGAAAAGTCATTGATCTTGCTTGTTGGAGAAGGGCAGTACATATGCACATAAGATACACAAGTTGAAATACATTACTGCGGCCATTTCTATTTTCACTTTGTTCAGAATCTGACATCAGAGGGGTACATATAAGACGCTTGTCTTTTACAGATAACGAGAAGAAGCAATCTGTGTGTGAAAGCAAAGGGCAGTTAACATGATCTCATTTGAGTGATCCTGTTGCCTCTTGTCTTAGATAGTAAATGAGTCTGACAGCAGCAAGGTGGAAATACTTTACTATGGATATTATCTTTCATTTTCTTCTCAATGAGACATTAGAAGTTTTCAGTATGTGCTATTACTTATTAATTTTTTTTTGGGGGGGCGTAATACCAAAAGGTTAAAGGCAGAACTGTCTGAGAAGTAGCTGGGGTGGGAGAAGGGGATTAGGGTCTTGTTTGACCTTGCTAGAGATGGTCAGTCACTGAGGCATATACCAGACAAGAGTGAAGTGGATCAATGTAAACCAGAAAAGCTGAATCAATACCCAGGTTAACTGGCAGCTGTGCCCTTTTTTATCCTTGGACTAAATGTGATTTGAATGCTGAACCAGAGAACACAGCAACAACACTTTCAAAGAGTGCATAAGATGAACACAGAACAAAATATTTTTTTTTTTGAAAAACATTTACAGTCTCAGTGGCAGGTATGACTGTGGAAATAGAATCAACAGCTATGTAGCTGCGCCTGACAATATTTGTCATGATATGAATGCACTGTAAGGAAGGAAATTAACTTAAATAAACCATGTTATCTGTATGCATGCCACACTAATTACTGAAATATAGTTAACTAATAAACTGAGGACAGAAAAAAGCACCAGCAATTTAGCCATAAAATGGCAATAGTAATCCATGCAATTTACCAAGGTTTCTGCCAGAATGCACATTTTAAACAACCAGCATGAGGAAAAAAAATGACAGAGCATAGTGCACAGACGTAGCTGAAACAAAATAATCAAAGCATTCAGATGGGTAAAACCTAAAACATGCACAAAAAACACGGCAGTGCTGCTGAAATATTAAAAATAAGCCTAAACTTCGGAGACTCTAGAGATGCTTCATACCTTCTCAGAGTGAAGGATGCTGGAAATAACAGCCCAAAACTCACTGTGGTTAAAGGGAGAAAAGTGCAGCAACTGCTATGCAGTGTAGTGCTAACATGTCAATTAACTGAATAATTTTTGACATCCAAGAGACTGGCACGTCTTCAGTTGTGCAATGGAACCAGGAGCGGCCTTAGGTCAGCTGTTGCCCTAGGCAAAAGGGCTCCATGGTGCCCCCACCACACCACCCAGTGCCCCCATTCTGGTCTACCTACACCAAATAAATACAGGAAAAGTGCCCCTACTAGAACAGCACCCTAGGCAACCGCCTAGTTGGCCTATGCCTAAGGCCGGCTATGAATGGAACTATATCAATGGTATTGCAACATTCTGTGTCTTCTCACAAATGTGCTAGCAAAGAATATTTGTGGGACACCAATAGGACTCTCTGTTGACAATTACTACACTGTAGAATATGGATACTGCTTCCAGAAGCAGGATTTTCTTTAACAGTGTGGCATTTCTGAATAGACTGACCTCAGATTCAATGTAATCACTTCTGCTTTCTCCTTATTGGAAAGACTTACCTTTCCTATTTGGCTTTTACTGCTTGCAGCCCTGCATATTGTAATTTTTTTGCAGTAACCTCAATGGATTAGATAGAATGTACAATTACAATAAATACTCACGTGAAGAACTTCTGTGGGGGTGGGGGTACTACATCCATTACTGTTTACTTTTGACCCTCTGCTATTATGCTACGGGATAATATTAAAATTTTGAAATATATATTATGGTTGACTCTTAACCTCAGCATAAAATGGATACTCTATTATCCTATAGTCCTCTGTGAAGGAAAGTATAGCTAAGTTAGGAACTCACTATAACAGAAGACTCAGCAAAGACTACAGTATTGTAACCAAGTGCTAGGATCAGTTCAAAAAGCATTTTTATAGCCCTACTATGACCAGTTCAGTGATTGTGATTTTTATCTGACTGAGAAGCAACTGGGAGCTGGCCAAATGGCTAAAAACAATGCACAAGTCTAAAAAATGCTTACTGGACAAGAAGTATTTGCCCAGGTGAAAAGAAAGCAGATATACTCCCCTATAGACAAAATGCTATTACCTTTGATACTTGAGGGTGAGTAGCTTCCTGTTGCAAGACCATAGTCTCAAAGGTCTACAGTTATGGTATCTCACATACCTGCACACAATTTACAAATGATCATGGTGCAAAAAACCTTAAGCTTACTCTTTGTACAGATCCTCCTTCATATTACCTTTTATTCTCAGGATCCCGTGCCACCATTACAAATGTTGCATTTAATACTGGGCTGAAGACACCATCATGGTCCTAAAAATGTTAAAGAAACACACACCATTTTAATTTGTAAATAATTACACCACATACAAAGGAGTGAAAAAATTCTGGACAACAGTCACTAGTGCTTATGTTTTCTATCTAATTAAGATGTCATTGCATAATGGTAGAAACAGTAAAATATTTCTTCAGACTACAGTAGACAGCTGCCATGAGCAAGCATATTAAGACAACAAATCAGTAATGCTTCTACAAAAACAATACATCAATGTACGTGTAAGAACTGATTAAAATGTTGCTTGAAATTATGTTTTCACAGACATCTGAAACTCAGAGAAGAAAGAAACTGGGTATCAAGCTGGTAGAACATTTATGTGACTTCTGAAGCTCTGGGCATCCTTACTATGCTTCTTTACATCACACCAACATCTCTAATTTTTCACAAAGTAGTCTACAGTGAATGTGTAATGCACCTCAATAACCTGCATGTAAAGTGTAAACCACACTAACTACAACTCTCTCTTAATGTGGTTTACTCAAACTACCATTACATATTGGTAGAGGAAAACAATTACATACATACTTATGTGGAAAAATAATTATGTAAAGGTTTACAACAGATATGTAATGCCCGATGCATTATTTATTTTGGGTCTGTGCATCACCTGGGTGGTTCCCATGATTCATGTGTTTGGCTCATGTCTGACTTGTATCAAATGTTCCTGTGACAGGATTTCCCACACAGTCATCTACTTATAAGGTACACACAAACATATGATAGACAGACAGGTCTACAATACATGGCCTGCAAGCAGGCTAAATATAATGTTAATTGTTTTGTGTTGCCAACAATGCTAGCTATGTACTAGAGTCCTGACTGATTACCTCCACCTGCAACCCCCAGAGCACACAAAAAATAACATAACTCAGCACATGAACAACATGAGATAATGTGGACCAGGTATTCAGCCTACTGAAGTGACACTTCTATGGCCTAGACACATCAGGAGGGGCAGTGCAATACAGACCAGACAACAGCAGCAAGACATCTGTTGGATGCCAAGGTGAACAACATGGCACTGTGTATTTTTGTCTATTTGTATGCACAGTGCAAAGCTGCACAACAGGGCATTGTGCAACCATATCGAGAAGAATGTTAACATCTTGGCAGGGACTTCCATACAAGTTGTGCCAGCGACAGAAGAGCAAGAAGCAGAGTCATGAGAGGAAAACACAACAGAAGTACCGCAGTCAAAGGGAAGGCAAGCACAATACATTGCAACACTGGTAAAGAAGCAGTATCCAGTTTGTACTCTCTTATACAGGTGAAAGGACAGAATGACAGGTGATTGTAACACTATGAAATAGGATAGGGGTCATGAAATAGGATGGGGTCATGGGAAGTGTATACCTAGGCACATACTCTGGAAGATTGTGGAGAGTCACAGATTACGTCCTTCAGTGGTGAAGTCAAGCTGCCATGATGTTACTGTCAGCAATACCCACTGAGTTGGTTTGCAGTACTGGAGCTTGATAAGGTCAATTTCAGGGAAGGGGTAGAATTACAAGACACTGAGAATTCACCCTGAAAGGGCGTGCTGTGTATTGATCTTTATCAGCATCATTGCCCACAAACTGGTCAACCACAAATGGGCTGGTAGACTGTATGCCCATTTGTGACAGTGATGCTGACTCACAAACAGTTTCTGTATTCTGAATTGGGATGGTCTTTGGCCAACCTCCCCACATCCAGAACCCTTCATGGCCACAGAAGTCAAGGCCACTGTTGGCTAACCATATGGGGGTTGTAATGTGTCTCAAGGATGCACATTTGGAGGCAATCCTTGCCTTCAGCATCCTCAGCAGCACTATGTGCTCCTTGACCCTACAGTCCATTTTACTGTACACTTCCTACATGTCCATCTTTAAGCCATGAAGCACACTAGTCATCTCCACAAATCTGCTGGTAGCAAAGAACTGTGCCTATATAACTAGCCTGCACATCAACTAGTTAATGCCAAGTGCTGTAACCACAGCACAGATGGTCACCCCACAATCTCTCCCTCCCCCATGGTGGGTATGTGCACCTCAGAGGTGGTGTGTATTTTGGATGCTGTGTGCACTAGGGACACAAGTGGAGGCCTTGAGGGTCAACTGAATAAAACATGACTGTAATGCCTTGATGAGGTTTCTATGTTCGGCCTGTATTTCTACAGTAGCTTCTGTAATGGTGGATATTGGTGATCCCTCCTCCTGTATTGCTGCTGACAGTGCCACTGTGTCACTGGACCATACTGTCAGCATTATTAACCACAGATACCATGCTGACATTAGTATTATTTTGATCTGATGTGCTGGGCCCCACCCCACCTCCTGTAGAACTTGTGAAAGCAGGAACACATAACAGTAACATAACAGTATGTACACACACATGCTTGCAAGCAGACACACACATGCACACATGTGCGCCCCTATACCTTAAGTCATGCATAGTACTACACACTAACAGTACAGCATATTTTGGAAGACATATCTTGTTATGCAGACTCTTGCAGTTGCACATCAGAGGTGCCTAGAAGGACAGACATGTAGGGGTCACTGGTCAAGTCTTCCCTTCAAACATGCAGTGGAGTGTGCTATATTGTACTTTAGTGGATACTGCTAACCTGGCACTTCCCTAACAAACAGTCCTTGCTTCAGTCCAGCTCCTACATCCAAGTGCCATCTCTGTCTATTGAGGGGAGCACTTCCCCTGGTCAGTGAGCAAGGCTAAAGACTCTTCAGTCTCAGTCAGCCACTTCAGTATTGATAGTCCACCCCCTGTAGTAGGCTTATCTCAGTGTCTTAAGCCCTTTGTGGAACCTGTTGTACAGATCTATTATGAATGCCTACAGTATTCACATCCTGCACCAGCCTTTGCAAAATCTGGTCCTGCTATTACTTGTCCACTGCAGAACATGTCATATGTATACAGGACCTGCAGCAGAATTTCACTGTCCTTTGTTGTGAACTTCTCCAGGTGCTGCCTCCCTCAGATGGCGATGCCAGTACATGTCATCATGTGGATGATACACGTCAGTCAGTGGGAGTATACGGTATGCTGTGGGATGCTCACACCTAAGGCTATAGGCCCCCTTTATGCACTTGTTTATCAGCTGTAGTTAGTGCTATACACCGCTTTTTCCAATTACATACTGGAGCCTTGTCTCAACAAATGGCCACTAAAACCTGAAGACATTTCCTTTAAAAAAAATCCCATTGTACATGTTTGCTCCCCTGACAGCTGAAGGCAGAGGTGCATGTTATACCAGTCTCCTGGCTTCCCAGTTACATATATGTCATACCTACACAACTGTAAATAACATCTACCACAGGATTCGTTGTTCTTGCTGAGTTAATTTACTAAGTAGGACTCCTTCCTTCTTTGTGAAGTGACAAGTCATAGGATCATAGAAGTTACTAGGCTATTGGTCCTGAGGCCCTTATAACCCTAGCCAAGAGTTTAGCCCATGTTTAGACAAGTCAGCACCAGATGCCCCTGTCCAACAGGGACATGGGTAGAATCCCAGTGATGTACTTTCGGTTTCCCATCCAGTTATCCGGGTTGCGCTTAAAAATAGGTAAAGAGATACTCTGCCTGACATGGAGAGGGCGTCTATTCCACAAATGAGGGAGTCTCTGGGACACAAATCTGTCCCGCCAAAAAGTCCTATTGATGTCACAGACCAGATTGAGGCCGCATGTGCAGGTTACTCGAGTGGAGATTTACTTGCGGATATGCAGCAGCTCCATCAAGGCAGGGTCCGAGATTGCCTTGTATGCCAGACAGAGATCACCTCTGAAGAGTCTGTATGAAACAGAGTAGAGGGATAGTGCTTTTAGCCTGTGTATGGTAGATTTTTGAGGCCCTGGATTCTCCTGGTGAGGAAACTCAGTGGTCTCTCCAGCTGTTGCATGTGCTTTCCGAGGAAGATGTCAAATGGGGTGTTGTATTCAATAATGGGCCTTATAAGGGAAGAATAAAAAGAATACACTGTTATGACCTCCTTGTCCCTGGATGAGATGCCCTTACATATGAGGTGGGCCAGGTACAAAGCTTTCCATACAACGGAAGTAACATGGTGATCAAAAGTCAGGTTGCTATCAACTGGGTGCCCAAATCCCTCACAACTGATTGCGTGCTTAGGACGTAGTTATTAATGTGATAATTTGTGGGGACGTCACTCTCCCCAAAGAGATGATGCATTTTTTGGTATTCAGCTTGAGGCCATGTTTCTGGCAGCAGTCATTTGTTTGGGTGAGAGCCTCTTGGAGGATGTCCACATCACTAGGGGAATTGATGACCACACCAAGCTTGCAGTCATTTGCAAACTTGATCAGCCATAGCCCAATGGTTTTGGCCTGCACCTCAGAAAGGTATATCCCAAATAACAGAGGCTTCAAGATTGAACCCTGGGGTATGCCACTCATTATGGGTCACTGCATGAGGTGGCTTCCCCTATTTTGACTAGGTGGGCTCGTTCAGTGAGCCAGTTAGCTACCCTTCTGGAAACATATGGATTGATGCCTAGTTGAGAGAGTCTACCTATTATGCTTGAGTGGGGAATAGCACCAAGGCTTTGGCCAGGTCAAGGTAGGCAGTGTGCACTGTCTTCCCCTTGTCCATGGCTTTGGTAATTGTCTCAAAGAAGTTGACCAAATTTAACAGACATAACAATAATTTGATGAAGCCAAACTTTGTGGGATCGAGTGTTTGGAGGTTGCTAATGTCCTTGTTAATAAGGTCCATGATAATCTGTTCCATGGCCTAGCAGATCACGCTAGTTAGGCTGACGGGTGTATAATTTCCCAGATCAGTGAATGCTTCACTTTTGTGCAAAGGGATGATAGTGGCTGTCCTCCACTCAGCTGGGACAAAGCCGGTACTCAGGCTTTGGTTGAACAGGGCACCTAATGGTGCTGCAAGTTCCTGCCTGAGTTCATGCAGGATGCAGCCTGGGATGTTATCGGGTCCCATGAAGGCTGTATTTTTTGTCTTTGTGAGAGCAGTGATGACCTGTTCCCTAGATATAAGAGGAAGGGGGCAGGTACTGGTAATGTCCTGATTTACTGATGGGGGGAACACAGGGGTGAACTTTTCGCTGAATCTGTCAGCCAGGAAGTTTGCTATATCTACGGCATTTGTATATGTGGTGTCCTTGACCACCAGTTCTGAACAGATCTAGGTGCTTCCTTTGACAATGCGGACATATGTGAAGAAGGCCTTATGATGGTCTCTAGTAGATGTGGCCAATTTGGACTGAAACTTTGCTTTGGAGGACTTCACTAGTGCTCTTATTTGCTTGTTCAGGCTAAGGAGAGATTGCTCCAACTAGGCACCTGCTCCTTCTTGGTTCTGGACAGCAAAATTTTCCTTCTGTTTACAGAGTCCATTTATTGTAGATGTCCAACACACAAGTTGCTGAGGATGATTTAGTCCTGTCAGGTATTCTTGATTCCATGCATCCATATAAATGGTCATACAGTGCTTTGGTATAGTTTTGGATACTGGAGCCAGTTCCTAGAGAGGGAGAGAGGACTGTGAAGCTGTTTATACCACCCCTCAAGAGGCTGTAATCAGCTTTGGAGAAGTTTTTTTGTTTGACCCTAGCTAGGGGGGGGGGGGGCAGGGGGAGATGGTGACTTCAAGAGTGACTGCTTTATGGTCGGATCTTACCCGGGAGGATGATACTGCAGGGATGCTGCAGTGGTTACGCATGTTACTAAAATTTCTCTATTCCACTACTGTAAAGTAATGAGTAGTGTTGTGAAAAATAAGGCAACGTTTTATGATATGCAATTAACTACCAGTTAATACAGTGCTTACACTTATAAAGCTATTTGCATCTTCACTGTTCCTCAATCAGTACCATAGTGTATTGCACTAGCAAACATTCTGGCACATCATGGTGACCATGAACCATATGACCAGTAAGCTCATGTATAAGGTATGTGCCACAGTACAGAGATATACCCATTCTTAGTGCTAGGGGCATACAATAACCCCACGATGCAGTACTGTACTATATGACAGGTGACCCACAGTAACCCCGCACTGCAGTGCTACACTACATCACATGCAACCCACAAAAGTGTATTCAGGTACACAGGTCTACCACTTTCCTCCTCAAGTGGACCTGTGTGAGTGGCCATAGCTACTTCAAGTGCTGCAGAATGCAGGGCTCCAGCACCTGCTGGGCAAGTATGACAGGTCATTGTAGAAGGTGGATGCCTGGCGTGGGATTGCCAGGCTGGCGAGTGATGCCACTCTGGTGGCACCAAACTAGAAAACCTAGTTAGGGCGGGGCAAATGGGGGGCAGCCAGCTCTAGCGCAAGGTGCTAGGGGGCACAATCAACTGATGCTGATCAGTCGGTACATTACCTGTAGTTATTTCCCTACTGGCATTTCTAAATGTCAGTACGAAAATTAATTTGTATAATGCTTCTGGGGTCAATATGGAAGTACTAGCTAAGCTCTTTGTATGTGGTCTGAGTTGTAACAAACAGTTTGCTACAGTTTTTAAAAAAATAATTTTTTTTGCTCCTCATTTAGATACAAGGGCTGTAGAAGACCTAGAGCTCCTCCTTAGGAATCCACCTTTGGATTAGGATTCTTCCACCTCATAAGAAGCAAGTTGTCTACAGCTTCATTTCTACCAGACAAGTCCCCACTTGGGGAATCCTACTTTACAGAACGTATTGCCTTTTTAAGGTTACAGGTTACAGCACATTTTTCTAATTGTTGACTAAAAGTGCATTTTTTTTCTTTTATAAACACCAAACCAAAGAAACAAGGGACAGAAGGCTCTCCAGTTACTTCATTTTACTCAAAGGATGATAAAAAACTAAGAACATTTGTAAAAATAAATCTCACTGAAAACTCAAAACTCAGGAAGGCACTTGAGAGGAGGAAGGACCAGCAGAGCTCTCTAGAAAGCCATGAAGGATGGCTGTAGCAAAACCAGCTCTAGCTCTGGAGATTATATCCAACTTGTGATGCTTGGTAAATGTATGCAGATTCCAGGTAGCTACTTCAAGAATAGAGTTAGTATCCAAACCCTTGAAAAAAGCACCAGAAGAAGCCACAGCCCTAGTAGAGTGAGCCTTAATACAATAAGGAAGGTTCTTACCATGAAAGAAATAACAAAAAGAAATAGCTTTTGAGATCTAAGAAGAACTAGTTCACTTGGATACAGCTTAACACTAAGTAACCAGGATGAAAGGAAACAAAAGAGCTGATCAGATTTCCTAACAGTCTGATAGTCTTATCCAAATAAAATTTGAGTAGTCTGTCCAGATTGCAGAGAAGGGAAAAAGTGGGCAAATGAATAGACTGATTAAGGGCATCTCATTCAACGCCTTGGGCATAAAAGAAGGATTAGTACACAAGGACACCCTGGGAGGTCTAATATGAAGGACGCCTTTTAGGAATTGTTTGGCCTCAAACCTAGAAGCTAATGGAGGAGATAAAGGCAGACAAGCAGAGAAAGCTGATAAATGGGCATTAAAAAGAGCTATGTACTTACCATAACTTGGAATCTGTGCGATCCAGTGTCATTATTCATCACGGATGGGTCTTGGATCCAATCTCCGAGCCGGCAACTGAAGGACAGATCCAGAGCTCAAGCTCCTCCCCTTCCCATGACTCCTTGCTGACCTACAACCTCAGATCGAGTTTGCTGGATAAGGAATTGGTGTCAGGACTGCTTATAGTACTAAAAAAAGGCCCATATAGGAAGACATCCCTCCATACATACCAGATCTCCAGAAGGTAGGAGGAAGGTGGGTGGGAGTGTGACGAATAATGACAATGGACAGCACAGATTCCAAATTATGGTAAGTACATAACTCTTCATTTGATATTACCTGTGTCATTATTCATCAAGGATTGGTCAGAGTCCCCAGCTACTATTAACCCTGGGAGGCCTCAGAGAAGGACATGCTGGAGCACAGTGGAACCAAAGGAACCTCTGTTCCTCAATATCAAGTCCAACTTATAATGCGTAACAAAGATGTGATGATTGGACCAAGTAGCAGCGGCACATATCTCATCCAAGGAAAGTTTGGCCAAAAAGGTGGAAGAAGTAGCCACCGACCTAGTAGAGTGAGCTTTAACTGGTTTTGAAAGACTGATGTGCCTGCTGTCATAAATGAAGGAAATACAGCTAGTGATCCAACGGGAAAGTGATACCCTTGGCAACTGCCAAACCTTTTCTGATGTGAGAAAAGGCTACAAAGAGCTGATGCGACTTTCAAAATTCTTCGGTCCTCTTAAAATAAAAACGTAATTGTCTATGGGCGTCCAAACAATGCAACATATTCCCTTTGATGGAATAATTAGGGAAGAAAACAGTGAGCTGAACAGATTTGGTTAAGGTTGGCCTCCAATGCTATCTTGGGAATGAACGAAGGATTAGTTCTGAGAGATACCCTATCCTTACGAAAGACATAAAGGAGGCTTGATACTAAGAGCCTGCAGCTCAGAAACCATCTTGGCCAGAGTAATAGCCACCAATAAGGCTGTCTTCCAGGATAGGAATTTGAGATTACACGATGCAGCGGGTTCGAAGGGCTTTTGTGTCAAAGACTGCAGCACCAAAGTGAAATCCCAAGGGGGGAAGGGATTTTTGAAAGGAGGTCTGAGGAGAAATACCCCTTTAAGGAAGGCTTAACAGAGTCTGGAAGAGAAGGTGGGACTCTGGTTCAAATGAAAATTTGAGATGGCTGCCACCTGAAGTTTAATCATGGAGAAACTAGCCCCTTCCTGGAAAAAGGAAGCTAAAAACAGCTGAATGTCAGGAATAGGGGTTGAAAATGGGTCAAGATTTTGTCGTCTAGCCCAAATGGAGAACCTTTTCCACTTGCTACAATATACCTTCCTAGTAGATGGTTTCTGAGAGGCTAAGATAATATTCTTCACTGGAGAAGAAAGCCTGGACTGGACAAGGAGCATTGGAATTGGAGGAACCATGCAGTTAACTGAAGGGATTGAAGATTGGGTAGAGGTAGTCCCCAAGGGTGAGAGATGAGATCCGGAATGGGGTCCAATATCCAGGGAGGATGTTTCAAATGAGACCAAAGCAGGGAGAACCATGTCTGGCGAGGCCAAAAGGGGGCAATGAGGATGAGAAGGGTCCTCAGGTGGTGGGCTTTCTGCAGAACTCTGGGGATGAGCGGAGTTGGAGGGTAAGCATACAGGAGTCCCAATGGCCAATAGTGAACCACAGTGTCCCTGGGAGACTCCCCCTCTGGGGTGGGTCAGGGCAAAGTAACTGTTGCATTTGTGGTTGACAAGAGAGGTGAACAGGTCACAGCAAGGAAGACCCCAACGGTTGAATATCCAATGTGCCACTAATGGATTCAGCGACCACTCGTGAGGACTCGGGATAGACCTGCTGAGTTTGTCAGCTAACATGCTGAAACTGTCGGGTATTTGCTTTGCAAGAAGAGAGCACCAAGAAGACAATGCCCAGTCCCCCACTCTCATGGCATCTCTGCACAGGGGATAAGACTGTGTTCCCCCATGCTTGTTGATGTACCAGACCACCGCCATGTTGTCCATTTGAATTGCTATAGTCCCAAGAGGGAGACACTCTTAAAAGGCTTGCAGCATTAGAAGGACTGCTCTCATCTCCAGAACGTTCACATACAATTTAGTCTCTACAGGGGACCACGTGTCTTGAACAGTCCTTCTCCAAAAATGCCCCCCCCCCCCATCACAGTTGGGAAGCATCCGTGGTCACTGTGGCCTTGGGCTGGGGTAGACAAAAGGGCCTGCCTGTAAACAGATCTTGATTCTGAAGCCACAAAGCAAGATGGGTTTTGCACACCCAAGAAATCCTGATGGTCATGGACAAGGGGTGAACCTGAAATGACTACTGAACCGCCAGGGTCCACTGCAAGATCCGCATGTGATATCTGGCAAGAGGCACTAGCTGAATGGCAGCAGCCATTGAGCCTAGTGCCTGCAAAACTAAGTGAGCAGTGGGATGATTGAGAGCCAAGCAGCTGAAGGACCTGGTCCCATATTATTTGAACCCTGCAGGGAGGGAGTGCTGCAGTCTCTGACACCGTGCCTAGAAGAACTCAGATAAACTCCAGATTCCAACAGGGTGAAAAATTTGACTTCGTGAGGTTGACTGTGATCCCCAGATCATGGAAGAGGTGAAGATTATAGTCAGAGGCCATAGACAGTTGATGCCTCGTGGGGGGCATAAGGAGCCAATTGTTCAGGTATGGAAAGACATGGAATCCTTGCAGCCAAAGATGAGCTACTACCACTATCATGCATTTGGTAAACACCTGGGGGGCTGTGGTGTGTCCAAAGGGCAGGACTTTGAACTGGTAGTGATAGGCCCTTAACCGAAAGCACAGGTATCTCCATGATAGCACATGTCCTTGAGATCCACTGAGCGCATCCAATCATCCTTGCACAGAAGAGGCAGAAGGGACTATACAGTGACTATCCGGAACTTGGACTTCTTGACTGACAGGTTCAGCTCACTGAGGTCCAAAATGGGACGCAGGACCTCGGTCTTTTTTGGTACCAAATAGAAGAGAGAGTAAATTCCGGATACTTATCCTGTTGAAACCTCCTGAATGGCTCTTTTTTGAAGAAGGTCTTGGACCTCGAGATGGGCCAATTCCCTTTGGCAGGGTGGAACGTCTGGGAGAGATTTTGGAATAGGAGATGACTGGAAGAAGGGTATGAAATAACCCCTGGAAATGATCTTTAACACCCATTGATCTGAGGTGACACTTGTCCAGGCTAGTGGGTGAAGGGGCAGTAGTCGCCCAACTGCTTCCATGGTAGGACAGCTGGGCAGCGCCTCAGGAGCACTGAGTGGGCATCTCCAAGAAAGGTTCCCAGGAGCCCTGGTAATGCAGACCTCCTCTGCCTCTAGGATGGTGTATGCTATTGAATCCCCTACCCCGGCCGGTAGAAGAGGATTGCTGTGGAGCATCCCGGAAGGAGGACAGAGTCCTGTGGAACCAAGTGGCTTACTACCCATCTGATTCTTGGAGAAAGATCAATGGAGAGTAGAAACCTTGATTCCGACCACGGACAGAGTCTTCCCCTCCTGCTCATTGCGGGTCAATGTCTCTCTGACAGATGGGCCAAACAAGGTTGAACCATCAAAAGAGGCGTTAGTAAGACACACCTTAAAAGGTTCGGCAAACCCTCAAAGGTGAAGCCAAGCGTGCTGTCTAATGGCAATGACTGCGGCCGCTGCTCGAGAGGTGGCCTCCAATGTGTTGGAGATCAACCGCATCGAAGCATTAGCCAGGCCAGTTAGAGTAGAAAGCTTCAGGGAGATCAACTTGAGACTCTCCAGAGGCAATAACTCTGAAAAGGAAGTGAAGAGTTCTGAGACCAAATAACTTTGCAGCCGGCTGAAATGTGCCATGTCAGGTCACTGAGGTGAAAATGCGCTTTCCGAAATCGTCAGCTGACTGAGACTCCCTGTTTGGGGGATGGACCGTGGAACTCTGCTTGCCGAGCTCCTTCTTAGTAGCTGCGGCCACCACAATAGCATCAACGGGGATGCCCTTACTACAAAAACTTTTATCTTTTGGGGACTAAGAAATTTGTCTGCCTTTTTTGGGTACTGGTTCCACTGAGTCCAGTTCCTTCCACGCCCTGCTGGCGATAAGTTGCATGAGCTCATCAGCAGAGGGGGACACCCAGGAAGAAGACGGGCCCATCCAGAAGGCTTCGGGAACATGGACTCCTCTGAAGACAGGGTGGGGGAAGACCAACTGCCTCTTTGCTTTAGGATCTCGAGGATGTCCCTGAAGGACACTTCCTCAGTTGGACGTCTGGGGGATCCGTCTCCCTCCTCAAAAGTCGTGTCCTCGGTGAGGGACTCTCTAGGGGCGTCCAAGTGCCTCCACTTGCATGTCTTCTTCCGAGGGGGCTCCTCTATGATGGGCTCTGGGGACGACTCGGAAGTGACAGGGACCCCAACTGGGGTAATGCCCATCTGAAGGCGCTCACAGGAGGGTGGACCCTGGAAGAATGATGTAGGCTCATCGCCCAAAGTCAAGAGGAGCTGGGGAGGACCTAGAGATGAAGGTCAGGTAACTGCTCAGATGGAGAAGGTCCTCTTTACTGCTCTGAATCCCGACAGGCTGGACAAAGCCCCCCTCTCCTCCCCCACAGCCACAGTCATATGGGAAGGAAGGAGGGACTCTGACCCAGCGAGGATGGCTCCAGACGATATGCTTCCCAGAGTGGAGGCTCTCAAGGGGAGGGAATGGTCTGAAAACTCCAGGCCAAACCCCCGGAACCCGTATTGACCTTGTGGAGCTGAGGAGTAGCCAGTTCCGAGGCCAGTGGAACAGACCCAGACAAGGGACCCTGATGAGGTCGGCAAGGGGAGGGATGGTTGACATCAACTGCCTCTCACAGGGAATGCTCTGATCCTGGAAATCCAAACTCACGGGGGGGTTGGATGAGTAGAGTGGAGTTCTGCAGATGGAGAAGATCCCATGGGCAACTAAGCTGGGGATGGTAACAAACCCAACTCTATTTGGGCTTTGAGGGAACTCCTCATCATCCTATCCATATCAGTAGGGAGCAGACTTTTGGAAGATCTGGAGAACACCAAAGAATGTCCTGACCTGGCTGGAGACCCTGACACTGCCCTGCAGTCTCGGGAGGGAGACCAACTACTATGCCTTGGGCCCGAACTTTTAGACCTCGAGGGAAAACTGTCTATGATTATCGGATCCGATATGACCTTCTGATCTGAATGCTTCATTGGCACCAAAGACTGATCTGACAAATGGGTCAGATCCAAAGCCAGCATGTGCAGAGTCATTTGCGAGGACCTCCTGGGATCTGAGGCCTTGGGTCTGATAGATTGACCAGAGGCTCTTGGAGCAGAAGAGTTCAGGTCCAAAACCAAACAGGCTGGGCTCAGATCTGGGGATCTGCAATCTGAGAACCTCATTCTTTTTCCAGGGGGAATCCCTCAAAGAAGAGGAGGAAGTTTTCCTTTTGGGATCCAGAGGGGCTTTATAGGGGGAACCGGAGGGTAGAAGTCCCCCTTTAGCAAGTCCCTTGAGCAGAAGTTTATTCCTGCTATCCATAAGAGCCCTAGTGTTGAATGCGGCATGTCACATTCAACAATGAGGTGACTCTTTCCTAAACACTGAACATACTCCTTATGCAAGTCGGAATGGGGCATCTTTTGACTGCACGAGGAGCAACTCTTAAAGCCCAGGGTCTTATCAGACATGTGCATGCACAGACACACACACACACACACACACACACACACACACACACACACACACACACACACACATACACACAGGGGAGGAAGAAGGGGGCAGCTAAGGAAACCCTTAACCCAAGCTAAGGAAAGGAACCTGAGAAAAAGGAGGGAACCAACAGCGACAAATTTAGACAGCTACAGGAGGGGTGGAAAACTCAACTAACTATCCAGAAAGGAGATAGGGGAAATAAAAGACTACATACTGAAGAATAGGAAGGAAAAATCCCGAAAAAAGGAAAACTTAAGTCACTTATCTGAAATCTTCACTTGAGCTGCTGGAATCACGTCCGAGCATTTCAGCGGCAAACAAGATATGAATTTGTAGGTCAGCAAGGGGATCATGGGAAGGGGAGGAGCTTGAGCTCTGGATCTGTCCTTCAGTTGCTGGCTCAGATCTGAGGTTGGATCTAAGACCCATCCATGATGAATAATGGCACAGATAATATCAGGTCAGAAAAATGAACCAACCAGACAGAGCAATTCAAACCTCTTTCAACTGAATAAGTAGGATTTCCTAGTATTGCGTTTCCTGGGCTCCTGCAGGACCCTTTGCACATCCTCAGAACAAAAGTGTCTATGTGGAATCAAAATCCTACCACTCACAGTGTCAGCTGAAGAGTGGTTAGCTGGGGATGGTTGAGAGATCCCTTGTCCTGTGGACCCTATTGGTCCACCCTGTGAGGTAACTTGCAATGATTGCCCTTGGCTAAATGTAGAAGAGGGAACCAATGCTGTCTCAGCTAAAAGGGAGTCACTAACAAGATTTTGGGAGCATCCTGTTGAATTTTGAACAGGACTTTTGGAATGAGAGGAAGGGGAATGAAAGCATAAAGAAATATCCCCTCTCACACAAAATAGAGGAAGTTGTCTGTTCAGAGGGGAGGCAAGTAGATCTATTTGTGGAGTACCCCACCAGTGGACAATGTCCAGAAACACATCCCTGTGAAGCATTCATTTGTGGGATTGAATTAAAGATCTGCTGAGTATGTCTACCACAATGTTTTGACCTGAGGGAATGTAAACTCTCCGAAGAGTCACTTGACACTGGACAGTAAGATCCCACACTAGGATTGCCAACCAACAAAGATGATAAGATCTTGTCCCCCATTTGTTTACATACCACATCACTGTGGTACTGTAAATACATTGAGAGGACCTGGAGAGAAAAGATGGTGAAAAGTCAAGAGCCTGCAGAAGAGCTCTCATCTCTTTGATACTGAAGTGCTCTTTCTGTTGAAGAGGCGACCATACCCCCTGCCCTTTTAGGGATCCAAAAGCTGCTCCCCATCCCACGTCTCAAGCATCTGTGAACAGCTCTGGAGAGGGAAGAGGGGGATGAAAAGGGAGCCCTGGATTTAGAGATAACTGCTGGATTATTCACGAGTAAAGTTGCTTCTTGAGACAAGGCAGAAGAGGAACCACAAAGTCTAGGGGATGCACATGTTAAAGCCAAACTGTCTTCAGAAACCAGCAAAACTTTCTCATGTGGAATTGGCTAGAGGGAGCACAGGGGTGGTGGATGCCATGAGACCCAGAACTCTCAGAAACTCTCTGGCTATAACAGATGCCAGAGGAAGAGTTTGAAAGAAGGAAATGAGTGACAAGGCCTTGGGAGGAGGCAGGGATGCTAGCATAAGCACTGTCTGGATCCTGCACCCCAGAAAAACATGGTCTTGAAAAGGAGCCAAAAAAAAAAGACTTTTTGGAACTCTGGTCTTTGCAGAAGGAAAATGGCAAAATTGAGATTTTGCAATAGGAACTCTGGAGAGGATGCCTGAAACAAGAGGTCGTCCAAATAAGAAAATACTTGGATCCTCTGAATATTGCGAAAAGCAATAAAAGAAGCGAGGCATACCCTTGGGGCAGTAGAAAGGCCAAAGGGCAAAGCAAAGAACTGAAAATGCCAGAAAGCAACAGAAAAATGTAAAAACTTCCTGAAAAGGAGATGGATTAAATATGGATATAGACATCCTTGAGATCCAGACACACCATATAAGCCTGAGGAAGCAAGAGAGGGATCAAGTCTGAAGGGACAACATTCAAAAGGAAGGCACCTTCAGAAAATTGTTTAGATGAGACAGGTCTAGAACTGGTCTCCTAGTACCCTCTTTTCTGGGTACTAGAAACATCCTGGAGTAAAACCCCCTCCCCTTTTGGGACACAGTTACCTCCCAAATAGAACCCCAGTGAAAAGGTCCTGAAGCACCTCTGATAGGTAGGAGAGGTGCTCCTGAGGGGGCTGATGAACACTCATATAAGTGGGAAGAGATTTTCAAACTATGAAATACTCCTGGCGAATAATGGACAGGACCCAGGAATACTGAGAAATCTGTAGCCAAACAGGACGAGAGGGGTGAAGAAAAAGAGGAAAGGGACTGGGAAGAAAAGGAAAGTCAGACAATACCCGTTTTATCTGGGAAAAGGAGACTTCTGATGCACAGAAGTCTAAGTAGCCTTAACAGGAGGAGCCCGCTTGCCACCCTTTTTACCTTTAGGAGGGCAAGATTGCCTGCAAACAAAGGCTTGCTTATTAGGGTAGTTTCTCCAAAGTTTAGCCACAGGAGAAACTAATTATTAAGTTCCTGTAAAGCCTCGCCTTTATCCTGAAGGAATTTAAGCATAGCAGTAACAGCTTCACCAAACAAGGGTTTATCAACAGGGGCATCCAACAACTTAGCCTTAATATCATCAGGCAAAGGTTGAAGCTAAAGCCAAAAATACCTACTCATCATTGACCCAAAAGCAGCAGCCCTACAGGAAGCATCTGCTGCATCATAACTACACTTGATGGAAAGACAAGCTATCTGGGAAGAAGTCCCTAACACAGAAAGCGCAGAAGTTTTCCCCCTCAGAGTCTGGAAGATCAGGAATAACCTGACAAGCCTGGGATAGGAGATCCAACAAATACCTGGACATATGGGTCTGATAATTTACAGCCCTTAAAGCCAAAGTAGCAGAGGTGTAAATCTTCTTGCCTAGCCTTTCCATGGTCCTGCTACCTTTATAAGAAGGTATTAACTTGGGAGAAAAGAGCAATTGAGATAGCTTGTCAGAAGCTACAGACACCACCGAGGTGGTCAGCAGAAGGACACTTGTACAAAAATTTTCAGTCCTCAGGCACCCAACAGAATATATTAGGTTTCTTGGGAGCAGGGGGTTGAGAGTCTAGAACCTTAGAAGCATTAGAAAATGCATCCATAAAGGCAGCCAAAGCAGGAGGAACAGCGGAAAGTTTAGGAGACTCCATCTGCAGCAGCTCATAGTATCTTTTATGAACCTTAGAAGCCTGAACAAAATCCCATTTAAAGAACTCCATCATCCTGGAGATCATGTCCCCAAAATAAATCTCTTCAAAGGGAGCATCAAAATTAGAAGTTATGTACTCACCATAACGTTCCATCTGAGTAGGTGTATTCATTTGTCTGCAACCTGTGGGTTATGGATCCGATATCGGATCCGAACCGGCATGGTTTACCAGCTATGGATCCAAGCTCTCAGCTCCTCCCCTCACCCATAATGCCCTGCTCTACCCTCATGACCTCAGATCGAGTTTGCCAACAGCAAGAACACCCTGAAAAGGGTAACACATAATATGCAGGAAACTGAAAGGCCAGGGGATAGGTGGGCGGGATGGTTGCAGACAAATGAATACACCTACTCAGATGGAACGTTATGGTGAGTACATAACTTCTAAATCTGAAGTAGGAGATTCATTTGTCTGCAACCTGTGGGACAGAGTCCCCAGCTACCTGAATCTTGGGCGGCCATCATGGAAGGATATTCCGGAGCACCGCGGAGCCAAATGATGCTCTACCCCTAGATGCAAGATCCAACTTATAGTGGGAAATAAAAGTATGAGATGAAGCCCACGTGGCTGCTGCACAAATATCATCTAGAGGAATCCTAGCCTTAAAGGCTGCCGAGGTAGATACTGACCGGGTTGAATGGGCGTGTACACCCTCCGGTGCGGGCCTTCCTGAAGCTTGATAAGCCAATAAGATACACTGTGAAATCCAGCGAGACAGAGAAACTTTGGAAATTGGCTTGCCCAAATTAAATTTAGCAAAGGAAATAAACAACTGGTCGGATTGCCTATGACCAGCCGTTCTGTTTAGATAAAATCTAAGTTGCCTGTGAACATCTAAGGAGTGAAGCTTGTATTCACCTTTGTTTTCATATTTAGGAAAGAAAACAGGAGGTTAATGGATTGATTAATGTTTGCTTCAGAAGCTACTTTAGGAAGAAAGGACGGGTTGGTCCTGAGGTAAACACGGTCCGGATGAAATACCAAGTAAGGAGGTTTAGCTGATAATGCTTGGAGCTCTGAAACTCTCTTGGCCGATGTAATGGCTACTAAAAAGGCTGTCTTGAAAGACAAGAATTTGAGATCCACCGTAGCCGCTGGTTCGAAGGGGGGGGCGGTCAAGGCCTGGAGAACTAAGGAGAGGTCCCAAGGAGGAACCGCTTGTTTCACAGGGGGCCTGAGAAGGAAAGTACCTTTAAGGAAAATTTTACACAACTTGGCTGACATGAGTGGACTAGAGTCATGACCAATGTGATAATGAGAAATTGCCGCCAGTTGTACTTTGACTGTGGAACTGCTGGCACCATCGTTAAAAAGAGTGGTTAGAAAGTCAAGCACTAAAGGGAGAGGAACCGTGAAGGGATTCAGGCCTTGCTGCTCCGCCCACAAAGAAAACCGTTTCCACTTGCTGCGGTAGACTTTCCTAGTGGACGGTTTACAAGCTGCCACCAGGATTGCCTTCACAGGTGACGAAATACCGGGAGTCCTGATCAAGAGTGGAACTGGAGCAGCCAAGCGGTCAGCTTCAGGTTGTCCAGGTTCGGAGGAGATATGCAGGATGGGTGGGATATCAGATCCGGAATGGGATCTAGAATCCAAGGAGGATTCACCGAGTGAGACCTTAGAAAGGGGAACCAGATCTGTCGAGGCCAAAACGGAGCAATGAGAATCATTCTGCAACCCACCGAGAGGCTTTCTGAAGAACTTGGAGCATCAGAGGCAAGGGTGGATAAGCGTACAGAAGACCGGGTGGCCAAGCATGCACCAGAGCGTCTCTTGGAGAACCTCCTGGAGGGGGTATCAGAGCGAAAAAACTGTCGCACTTGGTGTTTGAGGGAGAGGCAAAAGATCACATGAAGGAGTTCCCCACCGTGCGAATATGCGTTCCGCTACTTGAAAATTGAGAGACCACTCGTAAGGGGTCAGAATGGTGCGACTGAGCTTGTCCGCCAGGATGTTGGACCGACCCGGAATGTGCGTTGCTATTAGAAAGCGGTTGGTGGAGATTGCCCATTCCCAAACTCTCATGGCTTCTCGACAAAGGGGGTAAGACCTTGTTCCCCCTTGCTTGTTGATGTACCAGACAACAGACATGTTGTCCGATTGAATCGCAATTGTTCCCAAGGGAAGAAAGTCCTGAAGTGCTAGCAACGCTAAGAGCACTGCTCTCATCTCTAGAACGTTGATATGCAGTAAGGTCTCTGAATCGTTCCACGTGCCTTGGACGAGGTGGGAGGCGTCTGTAGTCACCGTGGCGAGAGGGGGAAAAGCACAAAATGGGCGGCCTCCGTGGAGATCTGGGGAGTGAAGCCACCACAGGAGGGACCGCTTGCAAGCCTTGCTGATCGCAATGGGATGATGCATAGGGAGAGCAAGGTATGACCATTGTACTAAGAGAGTCCACTGGAGGATGCGCATATTGAGCCTGGCAAGAGGAAGAAGTGCTATAGCAGACGCCATGGACCCTAGAGCCCTCAGGACCAACTCCGCCGGAACAGAACTTGAGTGGAGAATGGCCCGCACCTGGAGCTGCAGATTTTGAACTCTGTCCGCAGTGAGGAAGGCTTTTAAACTCCTTGTGTCTAACCTGGCCCCTATAAAATCTAAGAGCTGTGTGGGCCAGGTTGGATTTCTTTGTATTTATTGTAATGCCCAGAAAGGGAGCAAGATGGAGAAAGGAGTCTCGCGCCAATAGTAGTAGATACCTTGTTGGGGCGGTAAGAAGCCAGTCGTCCAGGTAGGGGAAGACCTGCACCCCCTGAAGCCTCAGGTGGGCCGCTACCACTGCTAATACTTTGGTGAACACCCTGGGGGCTGTGGTGAGACCAAAGGGAAGGACCTGGAACTGGTAGTGACTGGCTCCCAGCCGGAAGCGGAGGAACCTCCTGGAGCGCCTGTCCATCAGGATGTGGTAGTACGCATCTTTGAGGTCTATAGAACACATCCAGTGATTTTCTCCCAGAAGGGGGAAAATAGACTGCAGAGTGACCATTCGGAATTTTTCCTTGGGGACTGCCAGGTTCAAGAGAGAAAGGTCTAGAATTGGTCTTAGTTCCCCCGTCTTTTTTGGCACTAAAAAGAACCTGGAGTAGAACCCTGATCCGATCTGGTCTGGGGGGACGGGCTGGATGGCTCTTTTCTTTAACAGATGGCCAATTTCTGCCAAAGCGGCCTCCTGTTGACCGGTTGGAACGTCTGGGAGGGACTTCAACTTTGGTAAGTGACGAAAAGGGATGCGGTATCCTCTGGATATGATTTGGAGTACCCAGCGGTCTGATGTTATGGACTCCCATGCCGCTAGGTGCCCCGAAAAACGTCCCCCGACTGCCTCCAGAGTGGAGCAGCCGAGCAACCCCTCAGGGTTGCTGCGCGGGCCGTTCAGAGAAAGGTTCTCTGGACCCGAAGTTCCTGGGAGCCCCTCTGCCTCTAGGGCGGCATCCTCCCTGTCCTCCTCTGCCACGGAAGGACTGGTTGTCCGGAGCAGGCTGGGATTGCTGCGACTTCCGGAACTACATCTTCTTCTGACCCTTTTGGTTCCTAGAGTAGGGCCTCTGGGGTGCAGAAAAGCGGATTCCGACAGCAGACAGCGTCTTCCCGTCCTTCTCGCTCTGGGTCAAAGTGTCACGAACGGTTTTGCCAGAGGGCAGAACCATCAAAGGGGGCGTTCGCAAATGACGCTTTGAAGGGCTCAGAAAAATCGCAGTGACGGAGCCAGGCCTGACATCTAGTGACTAGGCCTGCCCCTGCGGCTCTAGCGGCGCCTTCCGTAGCATGGGAGAGTAGCCGCATAGAGGTATTAGTAACTGATCTAAGAGTGGCCATGCGGGTGGAGTGCAGCATTTTGTCCTCCTCCGACATGGACTCTGGGGGAGATGCAGCGTATTCTTTAATGAGATCTCGCTGCATCCTAATGACGTGTGCCAGGTAGTTCAGCGCCCTTACCGAGAAGGTCGCTGAACTAAACATACGCTTCCCCAAGCGGTCCATCATCCGAGACTCCTTGCTCGGGGGATGGACTGAGGGACTCTCCTGAGCAAGTTCCCTCTTGGTGGCCGCCGTCAACATGGCATCTACCGGAGGCCCCTTACTCCAATGGGCCCGGTCGGACGGTGGGCTGAGGATCCTATCGGGCCTCTTAGGGATTGGCTCCACAGTGTCCGGTTCCTTCCACGCCCTGGTGGTAATGAGGTCCACCAGGGGGTCGGCAGGAGGGGACACCCAAGAGGTAGACGGGCCCGCTTCAAATGCCTCCAAGAACACGGACTCGTCTGAGGAAGACTTGGGGGCAGACCACCCCCCCCTTATACGGAGCATTTCCATGATGTCCCCAAAAGAGACATCCTCGGGGGGTGACCGTGGGGAGCCTTCCCCTTCCTCCAAGTCCGTGTCTTCCGTGAGAGACTCGGGGAGTCAATGTGCCTCCTTTTGCACGTATGCTTGCGAGGAACATCCTCTGGGGGGCTGTCAGAGGACTCCTCGCAAGCAGCAACCTGTTCCAGGGGAGCAGCTTGGGGCACAGGAGCGGGCTGTCCCAAGGGCCGGATGGTGGAAGCCTGACCCAGTGCAGAGGGAGCGGGACGGAGCAGAAACAAGTGCCGGGGGTCCGGAGACCCTCAACAGGGCCCTCTCCACTACATCAAACGCCGAAGGGGAGCCGACCTCGACCAAAGGATCCGACAATCGGCTCCCCCTCGGATCCGAAGAGTGGATCGGAGCCGGCGCCGTAGCGCTCGGATCCGAAGGGACAGTGCGCTCAGACACAGACGGTGCCGAAGGAGCACTGATCCCCGGATCCGAGGCTCGGAACCAGGCTCCGAGAGGGCGGATCCGATGCACCCGAGGGCAGGGTCGGATCCGAAGTACAAAGTACTATCGGCGCTGACCCACCCCCGGCTCCGAAGCTGCTTGGCTCCAACTGCTCCGAACCCGGGTAGCGGGTCGGAGAAGGAGCAATCGGTTTGAAAAAGGGTGTTGAGCTCCCCCCCAGAGGGGGGGGAGGCAAGAGCACTCCCATCTGCATCTGGGCCTGGATGAACCTTCTCATCATCCGGTCCAGATCAGCATCGAAAGGCTATCGTAGATCTCGACGAGGCTACCGAGGTAGGCCTGGAGTGCCTCCTCGATAGCCTCGACGGAGATCGGGTCTCCTCCTCCTCAGGTCCCGGTGAAAAACACACTGGAGACCGGAGCCGAGGAGGAGGAGACCGAGCCGACAATGGAGCCGGGGGAGAAGCCCGCTTGGCTGGTGGGGCCGAAACAGAGGTCTCGGCCCGCCGCTTATGGTGCTTCTCCCTCCGGTCCTTTTTCCTAGCATCCCTCTCCTCCGAACCAGAAGCGGGAGGTTGAGTCCCAGGAGGAGGAGGGGAGCCGCAGAAGGAATAACCGTGGTGCAGTTACTCCCGAAGGAGCAGAGGTCGGAGCCGAGTCCGGCGGTAAAAGGCCCGCCAAAACAAGCTTGGACCTCCGCTCCTTCAATGCCCTGGGGTTGAACCCTGCACAAATGGAACATCCAGATGTGAGGTGTTCAACCCCCAGGCATCTAACACACCGAGTGTGGCCATCAGCTGGGGAAAGCTTATGGCCACACTCGAGCATTTAGAAAAATAGACTTGGGTTGCTCAGACATCCCAATCTACAACAGTAGTTACTATAACTAAAAAAGTAACTAAAGAAACACAAAGTCACTCACAGGCCCAACACACACACACTACGCTAACAGCGAGGGGAGGGATATAACTTTTAGATTAAACACTAAAAAGTAAATATACCAAAGGGAAAACCTACACTTTCACACAAATAACCAAAAAAAGTCTTAAATTTTACAATTTAAATACTTGAAACTAGCACTTAGCTGGAGAGCTTGAGAAACAATCCGGTCACCATGCGCAGCAAATGAGATCTGAGGTCATGAGGGTAGAGCAGGGCATTATGGGTGAGGGGAGGAGCTGAGAGCTTGGATCCATAGCTGGTAAACCATGCCGGTTCGGATCCGATATCGGATCCATAACCCACAGGTTGCAGACAAATGAATCTCCTACTTCAGATCTGGTAATTCCTTTTCCTCTGATCCACAGTCCAAAGGGGAGGGAATCTGAGAAGAGTAAGGTAGGGATTTCTCATCGAATCCAGCTCCTCCTCAGAGAAATCCTGCTCCCTGGTTCTTTTTAGGGGAGGAGAACACTAAGGAGGGCTGGAACAATTTCAATGCCATCAAAGCACTAAACAAACCCAGAGTGAAGGACTGCCACTCATTTTGCGGATCCGTAGGAGCAGGAATGATAGTTTAGTCTTTTGCATTTTTTTCAATGGGATGTCCACCTTGCAACATTTCGAAGGCTTTAACCCAGGAAGGCATTCAATGATGGTAGTAGGGACTTCTCTGACTAATAATTGAGGAACACCCCTAGGCCCTTCAGAGATAATCAGCCATGTTTCCACCTGAACGTCCGAAACAGACGTCTGCAGTACCTCCTTGGACATGCTTAAAGTCGAATCCTCACCGGCCTCCAACCTGGTCATGGTAGAGGAATACAGCGATAAAGCCAGACAAACGTCCGGGCATTTACTTGCCATGGAAGAGATGTCCAGTGAAGGCTGGACAGCAGAAGCACTGGCCTTGGCTTCTTGGCCTTCTTCACTGACAGCTGTGTCCCTCGGAGTGGGAAGTTCCCTCCATTGTGTCTTTTGCAAGAAGGTTAAGATGTTGGCTTGCAAGATATAGTGACAAAGAAGAGTCTCTACTATGAAGGGTTTTAGGTACAAAGGCCTGACAGATGGAACAGGCTATATAGTTGTGCGAAGCACCTAGGCAAAACAGATACTGGTCGTGGTGGTCTTTATGTTGAATCTCTCTCCAACTCTGACATTTACCTTTCCTGGATGATATGAAACTCCACAAGCAACAATAAAAAAAAAAAAAAAGTTTAATAAAAAGAACCCCAATGGAGCACTTAATCTGCAACGGCTCAGTGAACCAGCAACAGAACGGCCGTTCAGACGGACAATCGAGTGATGGCATTCAGACTGGCTGCAGAGAAGTTACGGGGATGGTACGTCCGGACATCATCTTTATGCCCTATGCTATGCAAGGAGCACATGTGTGACATACAGCGTACCTTAAAGTAACCTAAAGGCTTTGGCATACTGGCCGGACATTGGGCCGCCCTTAGCAGGGGATCCCTAATGTTATGAAAACTGCAATAGTGAAATGGAAGGACATCTTAATTTGATAAGCTTAAGGCAAAGGTGAATAATAAGAATCATAAAAAATACACCTATATAAACAAACCAAGGAATAACACAACTCTGAATAGCAGAGACTGTTATCAAACCCAATATAAGCCCAATACGAAGGGTTAAGTGTGGCAAGCCTTGGGGCGTTTGTCTTGTGAGTAAATAAGAGATACAAAATGCCAGCTGAAGTCACCTTGTAGTGTACAATTCAACTGCTCTGAGATTCAAATTGAGAGGAAAACTCATGATAATGCATCTTTTTGTAGTTAGCTCATTAGTATTAACTTCAAGTTTAACTGCTTATTTCTTGCATACTTTTACAAAAATAAAAGTGAAGCATGGGAATGTAAACAGCATGAATATAAAACAAAATTCTAAATATTTAAAGGATCATTTAAACTGTACTTTTGAGTACACATGAACATAATTAAATGGAACAGAATATGCACAACTAACCATAAAACAAAACTAAAGTTTGTGTGCATCTTCTTAATCAGATTATATTCACAGATAAAATGCAACAATATGTAATTATCCAGAGTGATTTCAAAAATGTTTAATGAAACACCAAAGACCATGTAGAAGTAGCATTATAGATTTAAATGTAGACTGGAAAAGCCAAAGGAATAAAAACAGAAACAAGGCCTGCTAAGTTCCACTAAACCAATCCAAACAATTCAGGAAGTAAGCATAGGTGAAATGTAAAGCTCTTGCACAATCCAAATGGCATTTCAAATGCAGCAAAAATAGATGTTTTAAGTTATAGCTTTACTGACTGCATTGAAGCATTCTTTGAAATTTTCTGCTCAGCTGACTTCCACCCACAACTCCAAAAGCATCCCACTACAGAACACAAGAGTGCAGCAACAGATGCTAACACAATACAGACTGTGCACAAAAATCAAAAGGCAAACAAAAGCAAATCCAACAGCTGAAGTTCCTTTACAGGATAGCATCATAGGAATTCAGTGGCAACAGTAAACCACTGTACTAAAAGCAACCACCACTGAAGCTGCATGCCCCATATACAACCATTGGTTCATAGGTTGGTACTAGGCTATTGGCCCTAGGGCTTATACAAGCCTAGCCAAACAATTCCCCGTATATTTCTTCCCACAATATTTACTTTCCTGCACCCCCATCTAGCAGGGCGACTGAGGTAATCCCCAGGGTGAATTTCCTATCTCCCATCCAATCGTCAATGTTCCTTTTGAAGAGGGCCAAGGAGGTGCTCTGCTTGACATGTATGAGTAGTCTACTCCAGAGTATGGGGAGTCTCTGGGTCAGGAACCTATCCCTTCAGCATGTTTTGTTCATTGTGATGACAAGGTTTAGATCCCTGGAACAATGAGGCTCTGAGGGATTGGGATTTCTTTAAGTGAAGCATGTCCAACAGCTCAGGGTTTAACATGGCCTTGTATGTTATCGCCTCTGAGTAGATGATATGCCACAGAGTATAGCTGGAGTTTTTTTAGACAGTTAGCAGAGGGCATCTGCTTTAGGCCTGTGATTCTTTTAGTGAGGTATTTCTGCGGCCTTTCCAGCTGTTGCAGATGTCTTGTGAGGTACATACCAAATGAGGCGTTGTACTCTATAATGGGTCTAATGAGGGATGAGTACAGTGGGACAATGACCTTTTTTCTGGATGAAAAGCCCTTAGTGATGAGGTGTGCCACATAGTAGGATTTCCTGACTGTTGTGGCGATGTGGTTATTGAAGGTGAGACCACTGTCCACCTGTGTCCTTAAGTCTCTCATCACACTTTCGGTGTTTAGTGTACTGCCATCTATGTGGTAATTCATGGGTACATGTTTTTTTCCAAAGGGCATAACTATACATTTCTTGGCATTAAGCTTGAGCCCATGGCTCTGGCACCAAGCATCTGTTTCTGTAAGGCCCTTTTGTAGAATATTCACATCATTTGGGGATTCAATAATGGCTCCCAGTTTGCAGTCATCTGCAAAATTTGTTAGCCAGAGTCCCTTAGTGTTGGCCTGCACTTCAGAGAAGTAGATGCCAAACAAGAGCAGTCCCAGGACTGAACCCTGAAGTACTCCACTTGTCATTTGTCTGGAGCTGGATTTGGAGTCGGCTACTTTTACAGTTTGGGTTCTGTCAGTAAGCCAGTTGGCAACCCATCGAGTGACGTAGGGGTTTATGCCCAGCTTAGTAGGTTTATCTATGATTCCAGAGTGGAGGATGGTGTTGAAGGCCTTGGCAAGGTCCAGATTGGCTGTGTGGACCTCCTTACCCTCGTCCACAGCTCTGGAGACTGATTAGAAGTCAATCATGTTCAGGAGAGACAAGATCAGCCCTTCATAAACCCAAACTGGGTAGGGTCCAGTGTTTGAAGGTTGCCAATGGCTTTGTTTATACGTTCCATGATAATGCGTTCCATGCCCTTGCAGATCAGGCTCATCAAACTGATGGGATAGTAGTTCCCAGGATCCAAGGTGGATCCCCCATTGTGGAGTGGGATAACTGTAGCTGTGCATCACTCGGTGGGCACGAAGCCTGAGGTGAGGCTATGATTAAACATGACACTTAGGTGAAGTTCCAGTTCATTTTGTAGTTCATGTAGTAACACAGCCCGGGATGTCATCTGGTCTCATGGATGCTGTATTCTTAGCTTTGGATAGTGCGGGTTCTACCTGTGTGGCCATGATTACCAGAATTTGGCAATCTTTTAGTACTGAGATGGGCCCTTTAGAGGGTGAGAGGGAGGTGAAGTTAGCACTAAATTGATCTGCCAGGATATTGGTAATATCCTTGGGATCAGTATATTTAATGTCATTCTGTTGTAGCTCAGAGCAGATCTAAGCATTGCCATTTAGGTTCTTGACAAAAATATAGAATGCCTTGTGGTTGTCTTTGGAGTCTTCAGCAATTTTATTTTCGTAACTAGTTTTGGAGGATTTTATGTGGGATCGCAGCTTCTTACTGAGGGTGGTAAGGGAGTTTTTTGCATCCTGGGATTTTCCTATTTTCCGCAACAGTTTCTTCCTTCTGTTGTATAGTTTATTTATGGCAGGGGACCACAAGATTGGCTTCCTTTTGTTGGAGGAGAGCGTATTGGTTCTATTTGGGATGGCACGATTCATGCACGATTGAATGTGCTCTTACAGTGCCTTAGTGTAGGATTCAGCAATCGAACTTTCAGCTCCCGTCTGTATGGGTGCCATGAAGTTCGTCACTTCTGACTTAAGTAGCATGAAGTTGGCTTTGGAGAAGTTTTTTACGGAGGTTTCCTTACTGGGGGTTGGGGGTGGGATGTGGATGTCGGGGGTGATTTGCTTATGGTCAGACCTGACCAATGAGGGGGTGACCACTGGTGTGGAGCATCTATCTCCCATGTTGGTAATGACCAAGTCTAGGATATTGAAGTCCCTGGTGGGACAATGGATTAGTTGATCCAGGGTGATGGAATGTATGAATTCCAAGAACCGTTGGGAAAAGGTGTTGGTACCTGAGTAGTTTTCCCAGTTAATGGTAGGGTAGTTGAAATCGCCCAGTATTAGGGTGTTTGGTTGTATCTTAATATTTTCCAGTATGTTTAGAAAGGTGTAGTGAGAATCTTGGGGCATGGTGGGGGATCCGTAGCAAGCTGCAATTTGGATTGCAGTCGTACCTAGTGTTAGTTGCACTTGGAGAATTTCAGATGAATTGTGTGGGAAAAACTAGCCTGGAGGTGTGAATATGGACACTCCTCCATCTTTAGTGTTTCGGTCTTGGCTTGGTGGCTGAAAAGTGTGGTATGACTTGTAGCCTGGTACTGGAGGGGTGCTCTCTGGAGTCTTGAACCAGATCATAGTTACTGCACAGACATCATTCGCCATTTTTAGGAGTGCCTTGAGAGAGTGTATTTTGAGGTTTAGACTTCTAGCATTGAGTAGCATTACCTTCAGATTTTGCATGCTTGTATCTGTTACAGTGGTGGTTTTGTCCTTTGAACATTGCCTAAAAAAGACACTATAGGGGTGGCAAGAGCTTTAGCCAGTAACCTGAATCCCAGGGGTGACAGGTGCAGACCATCCTGGCAAAGCATCGTGGTTTGTCAATCATGTCGGCCCAGGCAGACAGATATTGGATCCCCTTTGAATGACACCAGAATCTTAGCCAATTATTGAAGTCAATCGTTTTGTCCTTATACTGTGGTATCATTCTGGGCGAAGGCAGGATGCTACTCGGGGCTAGGGTCATACCTGCCTGGGCCACATGATCCGAGAGCTCTTCCATGTCTCTTTTCATGTATTCTAGGGAGGTACGTATCAAGTCATTCACTCCAACATGGACAATGACAAAGTCATATTTGTACTTGTTGTGGAGTGACTTGAGTGCATGCGTTATGTGGCAGATCCTGGCACCCGACAGGCAGCTGACTGTAATTTTCTCCTTGCTCAGCCTGGTGAGTGGGACATTAGTGTGCCTGACTATAGAGTCACCTATGACTAAAGTGTTGGGTACGTTGTCTTGCCTTAGGGGCTGTTGTTGGGTAGCACACTGGTGTTGTGAGCTGTGTGTCACTTTGGTTGTGACTGGTGTTTGTGTTTCAGCTTTGGAGGCCCTTGTTGCTTGGGCAGGTTAATGTTAAGGGCCTCCGTATATGTGGGTTTAGTGTTGCTATGTGTGGGTGTTGATGGTGTGGGTTTTGAAGGGCTATGTGTTGTCCGAGGTGTAGTGCAGGTGTTAACCTTCTCCTCTTGACTGTCTAGCACAATCGTGGCTGGAAAGAGCTTTACTTGCAGTTTGGCTATGTAAGTGCATCTCCCACAGGTTGTATTGTTGGGTGGTAGGAGGAGAGGGTTGTCTGTGTACATGAGGCAGTTGCTGCATTGCCCCAGTATGCCCAGATTCACCAGGTGGACAGGAGAAATCATCGGAAGTTGACCCTTGGACATGCCTGTTTAGGTGCTTTTTTTGTAAATTACAAAAGCCGTTTTCCCTTACCTTTGCAAGGTACTTTGCAATTCTAGGCTGTTTAGTGCCTGCAATTCTAGGCTGTTTAGTGCCTACAATTAATTTCTCCTTATTAACAAGGAGAGCTAAGTGCTTGTATCAGTTTAAGGCTTCCTATTGCTTTCCAGCAGGTTCTAGAGCAAGTGCTAGTCACAGGGGTTCAGATTTTAGTGCTACTACTGAAAAAACAGGTAGTTCTAAGGAAAAATTTAAAGAGTAGACTTTCTGGCACCTGGAATAGTTTAACCGTAGCCCCGTGGTGCTGCACGATGCGAAAAATGCACAAACGCGAGCATTTTTAAGCCAGAAAGTTAAAATAGATAGAAATCAGCCCAAAACGGCTAATAAAATTACAATTTCAGAGCTGGAAACCACTCCTCTAGTGTTAGATAGGCAGTACAATGCTCACCACTCCCACTGGTAAGCAGTAAGATTTCCCGCTACCACAGCAAGGTCTGAACACGGAAAATAAAGTCCTGAAACCAGAAAAGTCTGGATCTGGACTATACTAGCTAGGAAAGGCAGGAAACGAGCAAACAAGATAGTATTTTTTTTGTTTTTTTTAGGTTAAAACAGGCTAAACAATGCAATAATACAGTAAACAAACACAGAAAAGGCAAACGCACTTGAGTGTGTAGCCCTAAACAGTAAATGCAATTAAAACCATTTTAAAGCTGTAACGTGATTACATACAGTCTAAATAGTAACATGTTTTCTTTATTAATTCCTAGTTGACCTGTTTAATCCAATTCAGGGCAACAGGGAAAGCCAAAACTTATCCAAACATTCTATGGGTGCAAGGCATAGAAATTAGTCTTGAACTGTATGTCAAGCCCATTGCAAGATGCAGATATATATATATATATATATATATACACACATATACATACATATATATATATATATATTTATACACACACAAACACACACAAATGGCGGCATGCACACCCACAGCTATGGTCTGTTTGGAGAAAGTACAGTTTTGTACCTACCATAAATGTAGATGTCCGATAGATATGCAACTGCAGTCATAACATATGGGTTGTCCTGCCTCAGGCAGCCCTCGGTCGGCCGAATTCCAAAGTCTGGGTCCGGCGTCGGCTGGTGTCGCCTCCTCTCCGACGTCACCACGGCTGGAGTATAAAGGCATCGGCCAACGCCATCTTCTTCAGTGTTTCTTGCCCCAGATGCCAGGTGCCCTCCTAGGAAGGCTAAATTTGGTAAATGGATAAAAATAATCCCAAACATGCACAACAGTAATAAACAGATACACCATAGGAATACCCCCAGCTAATGGGAAAAGGGGTAGGGACCCAAATAGAAGGATACAGAGGGGTAGGTGGGAGGGAAAATCCGACTGCAGTTGCATATCTATTGGACATCTACATTTATGGTAGGTACAAAACTGTACTATGTCCTTCAAGAATGCAACTGCAGTCATAACATATGGGTTGAATACCATAGCCAAGCTGGGGGTGGATGGAACTAAGATAAGGATGGTGTAGCTAAAATCCCCTGCAGGACTGCCGAAGCAAAGCCTGCTCGGGATCTGGAATATAAGGGCAGGTTGTAGTGCTTGGTAAATGTATGCACGGAGCTCCATGTAGCAGCCTCTAAAATGTCCTTTGTTGCCACTCCTCTTAGGAAAGCAGTGGAAGTGGCCATAGCTCTGGTGGAATGTGGCCTAATATTGGCTGGCACACCTTTTCCATGGAAAGAATAGCATAATCTGATACAATGTCCAATCCATTTTGAAATTGTTTGTTTGGAGATGGCTTTTCCTTGCATTCCAGCAGCATAGGCTACAAACAGTTGGTCAGACTTTCTGGTGGCCTTAGTTCTGTCCAAGTAGTAACGTAGTTGTCTGTGTATGTCCAAAGTATGCAGTAGCTTTTCCCCCCTATTTTGAGGATTGGGGAAGAATGCAGGCAGGTGAATAGCTTGATTTAGAGACACCCTGGAAATAACTTTGGGCATGAATGTAGGATTGGTTCTTAGAGAAACTCTGTCTTGATGGAAAATGAGGAAGGGAGGCACTGCCATGAGTGCCTGTATCTCCGAAACTCTTCTTGCCGATGTGACTGCCAATAAGAAGGCCGTCTTCCATGAAAGAAATTGCATTTCTGAACTTGCTGCTGGCTCAAATGGAGGAAGAGTTAATTTTTCCAACACATAATTGAGGTCCCATGCAGGTACTGGCTGTTTTCTGGGAGGTTTGATATTCTTTATTCCCCTTAGAAACTGTCTTAGCAAGGGATGAGAAAACACTGGAGGGCCACAGTTGTATTTTGCTGAGATTGCTGAGGCATGACTCTTTATTGAAGAGTATGAAAGTCCAGTATGAAGTAGTTCTGCCAAGTATTCTAAAATCTGAGGTATACTCGGTAATGCTGTGTCCTGACCCCTGTTGGCATTCCAGATGCTGAATCTCTTCCATTTGGCTGAATATGCTTTTCTTGTGGAAGGTCTGCGTGCTTCCAGCAAGATCTCTTGAACCGATTTTGATAGAGAGGTAGGTGGAGAAGTCATGTTAGCCTCCAGGCTGTCAGGTGTAATGATTTCAGGTCTTGATGTACAGTCCTGTAATTGTGTTGTGTTAGGAGCAGGTGCCATAGGGTCAGAGGCCATGGTTTGGTCCGAGTTATGGTCAATAGCAATGGGTACCAGTGTTGCCTTGGCCAGTCTGGAGCTATCAAAATACCTGTTGGTTGTTCTGCTTTGATCTTCAGTATCACCTTGGTCAGCAGAGGCAGAGAAGGGAATGCATAAATTTTTAGAGAATTCCAGCTGAAGGAGAGAGCATCCGTCTTCCAGGCTAGAGGATGGTGAGTCCTTATGCAGAACTTTTTCAGGTGATGATTTAAGTGGGATGCGAAAAGATCTACATCCAGTCTTCCCCATGTCTTCGTCAGTTGAGAGAAAATGTGAGGATGCAACATCTATTCGTGTGGATCCATGAAATTTCTGCTCAGGTTGTCCGCCAGTACATTGTCCTTGCCTGGTACAAACTGGGATTGTAAATGTATCTTCAGGCTCAGGGATTTTTCCCAGAGAAGCATTGTTAGTCTGCAGAGGGGATAAGAATGAGTGCCTCCCTGCTTGTTTATGTACCACATGACAGTGGTGTTGTCTATCCTTATCAGTAAATGTCCTTGTTGTAGTGATTTTTCGAAAGTCTCGATTGCATGTATCACTGCCAAAATTTCCTTTTGGTTTATGTGCAGATGTCTTTCCCTTGGGGTCCATTGCCCCTGAATGCATCTGTCCTCCATGTGCACCCCCCATCCATGGTCTGAGGCGTCTATTGTAATCATTTGGCCTGCTTGAGGTCTGTTGAAAGGCATACCTTTGTTTTGCTAACTGGCTTGAGCCCACCATAAAAATTCTTTTTGCAGACATGGAATAAGTGGGATTATGTCCTCTAGGCTTTGGCTGTGTTGAGACCAAAAGTTTTTTAAATACCATTGCAGCTTTCTCATATGAAGTCTTGCCAAAGGTACCAGAAGGATGCAAGATGCCATGAACCCCAGGGCCTGCAGGATTTTCCTTGCAGTCAGCTGGGAGAGTTTTGCTCGGCCTTTGAAGTACTCTGGTAAATGCTGCTGTTTTTCCTCTGTGAGGTAGGCCATTTGGTTTTCTGTGTCCAGTTTGGCTCCTAAGAAAATAATCTGTTGGGATGGCAGTAGTTTTGACTTTTGAATGTTGTCTGTATATCCCAAGGCCTGCAGTAGATGCATGACATAGTCCAAATTTTCTTTTAAGGTTTGTTTGTTGTCTGCTTGTATGAGGCAGTCGTCCAAGTACGGGTATATTTGAATCCCCTGCAGTCTGCAGTGTGCCACTACTGATGCCAGGCATTTTGTGAACACTCTGGGCACAGTCGATAAGCCAAACGGCAATGTTGAGAATTGATAATGCTCTGTTCCTGCAAGAAATCTGAGGTATCTTCTGCAACTTTGTCTGATTGGGGCATGCAGGTATGCCTCCTTGAGGTCCAGAGTGACCAGCCAAGACCCCTTGCCCAGCATGGGAAGGAGTTGCTGCAACGTCAGCATTTTGAACTTTGGCACTATGATAAAAGCGTTTAGAAATGACAAGTCCAGTATGGGTCTCCATTTGTTTTCTTTTCTTGGAACAAGGAACAGTCTTGAATAAAATCCCTGGCCTTGCTCCTGAGGAGGAACCCTTTCTATTGCTTTTATGCTGAACAGCTGGGATACTTGAGAGAATGCCTCTGCCCTTTGATGATGTGGCAGGTTTGGCATGCCTTGTCTTATTGGTAATGTGTGGAAGTGGAATCTGTAACCTTTGTCTATCAAATCCAGAATCCAGTTGTCCTTGGTTAAGATATGCCAGTTTTGTGAGAATAAGGATAATTTTCCGCCCAAGGGTGCTTCTCTTTGAACCTTTGTAGGCGGAATGAAAATCAAGTCATTGCGATTGTCCTTGTGGTGCAGCTGAACTGTCTGCACCACTTCTTTGATTTGGAGGTTGCCATTGGCGTCCCCTGTAAGAGCCTCGGTATTGCCCTCTACCTCGGGCACGTCTGCTTTTTCCCCTTTGAAACTTGTCTGAGCTGGGGAAGGACCAATTCTTTGAGGGCCAGTTTCTGCTGAATCTGGGTGGTTGAACCTGAAGGAAATCCTTGACTGTCTGTACTGACTTTGCTTTTTCCTCTATGGATTTCAATACATCTTGTGCATTAGCACCAAAAAGCTTCTGTTTTTCCAAAGGTGCATCAAATAACTTTACTTTAACATGGTCAGGCAAAGACTGATCCTTTAACCAAGCATGTCTACGTATCACAGCCCCAGTCATAGCTGCCCTACATGAAGCTTCCAGTGCATCATAACCACACTGTAGAAAATGGTTATTAACCTGCTGAGTGCTATGTATATGATCCTGCAATGCCTTTTTATCAATAGGCTCAGGAGAAGCTAACTTTTTCTGTAAATCATCCAGGAGAAAATCCTGGTACTGAAACATGTAAAAAAGGCAATTTAGTGACCTCATGGCCAGGGTAGTAGAAGTATATACTTTTTTACCCCATCTCTCCAGGGACCTTGCTTCCCTGTCTGCTGGCAGTGGGTTTTTGGCAGAGGAGGTAGCCACTCCCTTGGGGCCCTGTGAAATAGTTTCTAGATCCACAGAGTGGGCCTTAAAAAGGTGCTTGTGAGTGTCAGGGACCCTATAATATCTGTCCGGCTTGACAGGAGCCGGAGGAAGAGAATCAGGGTTAGCACTGGAGTCAGAGAAAACATCATCCAAAACATCCATAACAGGTGGAATAGCTAAAGGCCTGTGCTGGGGAAGCTTGAGGAAGGTACGAAGCCTTTTCCTGGAGTCAGAGAATTCCTGACCCTGCCATTGAAAATGTTCCCTCATGGAATGCAGGACTTCACCAAATGAAACATCCTCAGGAGGGGAGGCAGAAGGAATTGATCCCTCAGCATCAGAGTCCTCGTAGGCCTGGAAGGATTCTTCTTGGGTATCAGAATGTTCAGAATCCCCAGAGGCTTCATCCGAGGAGAGGTCGTCCGCCTGCTCAGTCCTGGGCCTTTTCTCTGCAGGTGGCTGGGAACCCCTTTCCGGATGAGGCTGAGACCCCCTGATAAGGGAAATAAGATCAGCAGCCAGAGACATGATCTGCTTATCAGAAGAAGGGGCCTGGGCAGTAGGTCTAGGATGGGCCTTGGCCTGGCTAGCGGCCTTACCACGTGCAAAGGCCTTGATGGACATGGATACAGGAGGCCTAGCAGCCCCACGTGCAGGCGTAACCTTGTCCACAGAAATGGTGTCAGGTAGATCCAGAACTTCGGTTTCCGGAGGAAAATCAACAACCGGCACCGGAGAGATCTCCGAGACCGAAGGTCGTGTTAACGCTGTGTCGTCGGCCTGGAGCGGTAGATTTACCACTTCCGAAGGAACCGGAGTACTAGCAGAGGGTTTGGGAGTAGCATCGGTAGTGGACGCGGGCCGAGGATGTCGGTCCCGGTCCTTGCGTTTTTTAGCAGATTGGGTAGTCGGTTGATCCGACGGCATGATATACGCAAAAGATTCACCGAAAAAGTCCTCGGCGAATTCTGCCCGGCGCCTGAGAGTGTGCTTATTAAAGCAAGCACAGGCAGCACAGGCCGAGACGTCGTGGTCTGGGCCCAGGCAAGGAAGGCAGAGAGAATGGAAGTCCTTATGAGGTATTTGTTTACCACAAGACAAACAATTATTAACTTTCTCAATTTGTTCTGACATCGGCTGAGGCAAGAATAAATGTTCCCCAACGGGGTACTTAGCTTTTAGATGACTTCGGTACTGAAAACACAGGAGCTGGCCGAACGGCACTTGCGAACTGCTTCAGGCACCGCGCGGCAAGAAAGACTGAAGAAGATGGCGTCGGCCGATGCCTTTATACTCCAGCCGTGGTGACGTCGGAGAGGAGGCGACACCAGCCGACGCCGGACCCAGACTTTGGAATTCGGCCGACCGAGGGCTGCCTGAGGCAGGATAACCCATATGTTATGACTGCAGTTGCATTCTTGAAGGACATCTGCCATTTCACTTACAACATCCATGTCTTTGGAATGTATGAAGAAACTAGTGCACATGGCAAAAACCCATACAGACACAAGCAGAGCATGGAACTCTACAGAAAAGGCATCCTAGCAGAAGACCAAACTGGAGAACAAATGGTGTAAGGCAGCAATGCCTACTACAGTGCCACATCATGCAATATTTTAACTCTTCTCCATATCTCTTACCAATAGCTGCCATATATTCATGTTTCAATTCTTCTGACTACACTGTATACATTTTTATTTCAACAGTAGCAATAAACATATCATTTTCAAATTACTGTTAGACAACATGCACATTTTTTCAAACATTTTTTTTTGGTTTTATGCATCTTTGCAAAATGTCATTTTCTGGAACAGATGCTGCAGAACTGACTAAATGCTGGATGATAGTTTATCTCATGCTTATATCCACACCACCAAACCACTTGCAAATTTTAATTAAATGATGCAGGTACTCTGCTCTCCAACTTGGATTCAGTCTTTGCTACAGTACATTGCCACACTGCTTTCTTTTTATAGATCCTTTACCATAACAACACATACTGACTCTGCTTCTAATTTCTGACTGTGCATTGACTCGTATTCTAAATTAATCCTTATCCTCAGATAAACAAAGCTTCGAGTGTACAGATGAAACAATTATCTTGCATACATTCACAGCATTCAATGCAGTTAGGTCTGTTTCTCTTACAGGCAGTACCCCATTTCATTATTTTTTTAATACCTTTATTGAATTTTCACTTAAGACATAGGCAAACACATTAATGTAAAAGATAACAAACCATATTAAATTATTCCCATTTGCAAACATTACACATCACAACAATTACTTGTATATTTATCATAAATTCAACATTACATAAATCAATCAATTCCTGCTTTTCTTTAACCCTCACTCCTCCTCTAAAACAATAATTTGCTCCTACCCTTTTCTAAAGATCCTACTTCCAGTTCTTTCTCTAAAACAATATTCAGTACTTCAAACACATTCGGTTTAGACCCTGAATTCCACTTTACAGTACTTATCTTTTTTTGGCAGTCACTACAATAAACTTAAGGCCTTTCTATGTCTAAATAATCCAGATCATATACCCAGCTCAAAACATGATTTACTTAGTTATACTCATTTGCTCACCCCATATTTCTGAATGAAAGAATACTCTAGGGATTTTTTAAAGTCTACCAACTCATTACAGTCCCAAACCATATGTTCACAGTTACCCTTTTTTTCTCCAGCACATCTCCAACATTTGACATCAATCCAAGAAAAACATTCTTGGAGACTGCTTCAAGTGTACAAATACCTATGCAAACACTTCCACACAAAAATCCTACATCTTCTAGACTTTGTTGCATACTTGAGAACAATAAATATATCCCCCCATTGTTTCCTTATGAATTGCTTATCCAGTATCTCTTCCTAATCCTTTCTAACCTCTCTGATTGATTCTTAGTTACAGTGCACTACTTTATATGCCCTACTAATTATTCCTTTTTAATAGCAGTTTCTGTTCTATACTCAATTAAAAACGCTACCACAGCAGGTCTTTACTTATATTTCTCTTTGCCTGTACTCTAACAGCAATCCCCGATAGGCGTGGCAGTGTCTAGCCTGCAGTTCAAATGGCATATTCACTTCTTCCCATTCTATTACCTTTCCCTCTTTGGATGTTTGTTCCCAGTACCACAGTTCCTTTGCCACTTTTCTCCAGTAAATTTTAGCCCCACCTCTTGCCTATTCTCTGTAACCCTAATTGTAGTCATCCACATCGGCAAAAACTCCTTTCTCCACTCTCATGTTGGCTTAGTTCTTAGAATACTTTCTGTACTTTACAACTATAACATTATGTGTGGCTATTCTCCTTAAGGATCTGCACCCAAAATCCAACTCTTTCCTTATTTCTTGAATTTCCTCCATGTTATCCTCAACCCTTTCCCATTTGAAGTACTGCTTTCTGCTTGTGATAAGTATTACAAGCCTTAACTGTGTAGCTCTAAAAATCCCTTCAAATCGGGAAATCCTAATCCATCTTGTTATATTGGAAGGGTCAACTTATCCTGCTTGAGCTTTGCCCTTTTCCCCTCCCTGAAAAGATCCTTCAACTCTTTAATACTGTTTACAACTTCTCCTTTGGTTGATAACAATATACCTGCCTGAATATAAAACTAAGGAGACTAAAAACATTTTCACTGCTTGTATCTTGCAATCCATATCCATACACAAGAGCATCCAGTTTCTCAGTTTTTGCATTATCTTTTGTTTAGTCTCTTCCCACATATCCTTAGCTTCCATAACAGAATCCTATTTAATCCATACTCCTCTATACTTCGCTTTTTATTGTGTCCCCATAAATATGGGTATTGCTGGACAAATTCATGTGTGGGTACGTAGTTAATAGCTATAGCCTTTGTTTTATCTTCATTAACTCTACATCCTGAAAACACTTGAAACTGCCTCAAGATGTTCCAACAACACTGAGATGTCCTTATCTAGTTCTATCAGGTACAATAATAATATCTGCAAATAAAGTCAACTTTTCTTGATTACCATACCAATTATATGCTTGAATATTCAAGTCTTATATTTTGTCAATGGCTTTAAATATGAATCAAATAAAGGGGAAAGAAGACACACTTGCCTGGTTCCTCTATGTTAAGACGCAACCTGTCAGAAAGGAACCCTCCCACTTTAATTTTTGTCTCCGATCCCTCATATATCTTCCTAATAAACCTTATTATTAAACCAGGGAATGTAAATGCTTCCATTGCCCTACTCATAAAAATCCCAGCTTACTCTGTAGAATGCTTTCTCTACATCAAGAGGCATCAACAACTGAAGTATTTTCCTATAGTCTGTTTCCCTCTGGATCATTGTTCTGCTAATGCTGTCAAATGTTTGCCTCCCCTCCACAAAACCACACTGATCCATCTCTATCAATTTTGGCAACACCTTTGCTATTCTTAAGCTATTATAGACAGACGCTTTATAATCATGGTTCAAAATTGAAATGGGTCTATAAGAAGCTGAATCTAATAGGTCTTTACCATCTTTGGGTATTACAGCCACCACAGCTTTCGTTCAGGATGCTTGCCCTTTTCCCTTGTTTTAAAATGTTTCCAGAAATTTGTTTTTTTTTCCTCCTAGCTTCCAAACTTCTACAGGAATGCAATCTATTCCTGGAAATTTTCCTTCAGATTCATTGTACATCATTTTTATCTCATTCCCTCCCATTTTAACTGTTATTTATCTTTCTCTACCTGTAACCTTTGCAAACCAAAACAATTCCATTTATGCTCTTTCTTGATTTCAACATTTCTCTACTTTATAAAATTTTCATAAAATTTCTGAAATATTTTTAATACCTCTACAGGATCTCTGGTTATTGGTCCCATTACAAGCACCCTAAGTTTGGCAGCATACCTTTCCACTTTCTCTTGCTTAAGTTGTGCTAAAAGGCTTTGTACTCTGGAGTCGTCAAAAACAGTTGCTTAACAGCAGTTTTTCTAAATTCATGCATATTATCAAGGTATCTAATTTATTTTTAGCACTCTGCAATTGTACCTCATCTTGTTATGTGAGACTCTCTTTATTCTACAATACTTTAATTTTTGTCAGCCCCTTAATTCCTGTTACTTTTTAACCATCTTGTTTTCTTTTATATCTGCCTCATTCTTAAACTCTACTTTCATTTTAACCCACTCACAAGCTGTAATTTCTGAAGAAATTTCTACCTTCCCTAATAACTTTTAAATAATTTCCACTACCCACTCCTTGCATTCCTCTCTTTTTAACGGGTAGGAGGGAAAACACCCATGTTGCACTTTTACTTCATTATCCTGCATTTTTATCTTGGTTGTTACTGGCACATGATCTGAAATAGTTACTGGATATGTGTCAAAGCCTTCAATTAAATGCACATGTTTCTGTGAAATATAATTTCTGCCTAGTCTAGCCCAGTTATTGCACCTTAAGGGAACATGTAAATTCTCTCAGAGTCCGTACTAACAACTGCATTCACGTTTTCCATACCACACATTTTCATAAATTTCTTCATCTATCCTCTTTTGTTATATTTTGCCTTCTAGGTCCCCAGATACATCCTTACTGCTGCAAATGAAATTCCAGTCCCCACCTACAAGTAATGGTCCCTACTGAAAGCTGATTTCTCCCAAAATGTTATTACGCTCCATAATAGCACTTTTAGGTGAAATATAAATACAGGTCAGCATTTATTGCAGCTTGTTTCCATGGAAACGTAAGAAAAAATGTACATTTCCCCACAGCTACAGACTTTTCAAACGGAACATTTGTTTGCTATAGGAAAAACTTTTTATTATATTCAGCGTTCTCTTAAATACTAATATCGTAATATAATACTAAGTCAATATTAGAATCCTGCTGAGTATGGAGCCATCTTTAAATTACTAGTTCCCCACCAAGACACAAGTGCTCTTCAGCAATTGAAATCTGCTTGCTGGTAAGCCATTAGACCTCAGGAATTTGTTTAAAAAGTGTTCAGATTTGTAAAGTAACACTTACTTTTTACTTTATATGGATCTATACAACTAGTATTCATTTTTCTGATTCCTGACTACTGATCTGCTTGTTTGTTTATTTAACTGGTTGATTCTGACATTCAGCAACAGTGCTTTACTGAAACTACCACTCTCTATGCAACTATGATGTACTAAAACTGCTGTTATAACTGTAATGTAAATCTAATTGACTTAGTGTTGGAGTTAGAAACAGTATTTACTTATTTTAGCACTGCAGTTGTGTCTCTGCTACTGATTCAGCTGTGCTGTTGTGGTCATTTTACTTTTTCTTGTATGCACAGGATAATTGGTTGATATACCCACCTATCTCCTCATTACTTCCTTTAACCCATCTTTGTCTCATTCTACTAGCTTCATCCTCTCTTTTTTTCTCTCTCTTCAGAGCACACTCAAGCAACTCTGCAGTCTGCGGCTATCACGCCACCCATACAGTCTAAGAAGGAATCAGCACTGCAGAACTAAACAAGGATATACATTTTGAGCCTCAAGAGCAGGGTCAGTCCACCCAGGCATTCTACTTGTATGTGTTATGACAGTGAAGCTATAACATTAGCAGTGTTTCTTAGTAGTTCTCAGTGTGCTAATAAAACTGACTGTTGTAGCCTTGTGATCCCCCCCAAGCTAGTGCAGTAATCCTAACTGTCCAATAGACAGTATACATTTAATTCAGATCTCTGTGATTAAAGTAACCACCAAGCAGTCCTCTCAGTGTTTTCTGCCTTAGTTTGTATCACTTGAGCCCCACCTGTTTATTTGCATCTCTATACATTCCCCTTTATTGTTAATGTATCTCTCTACTCTAATCTGTGCACAAACTGGCTACTAATAAGCAAATCAATGGGAAGACACACTGTCAACCTTAATAAACTTTGCTCTCTCTTCTCTCTCTCACTTTACAGGTAGAGTTTGAATTATTACTCACCCCCCTCTGAGGCCTTCACTGATAGATTTCCACTGATTGCCTCTCTGGTTTCGCTGGTTTCTTTGCATTACACCTGATTTACACCCCTTTGCTATCCCCCTCTCCCAATACTAAGTCTATATTAGAATCCTGCTGAGCATGGAGCCATCTTTAAATTACTAGTCTCCCACCAGGACACAAGTGCTCTTCAGCAATTGAATTCTGTTTGCTGGTAAGACATTAGACCTCAGAAATTTGTTTAAAGTGTTCAGATTTGTAAAGTAACACTTACTTTTTGCAGCCCATTACTCTTGTCTTGGTGGGCTCTGCCCCACTCTGTTCACCCTCGCTAACGCTTGGGCTCTCTCTGCTCCCACTACCTCTACATTTATAGTAATTGCAACCACACCCACGGCTCAACCTCACATTCACCTCCACCAATCACAGCTCAAGTCAGATCACATTACACCACACCCACTTGCTCCACCACAAAATACTCCCAACCACTCTCATTCTCGCTAGGCATTATTAAATCACCCCACACTACTTACCCATCCACATTTAGTGCAACCCTATAATTCCTATCCACACCTCCACCTAGAAACAACTTAAACTTTATAACCATGACTATCACACAAGTCTAGTCTGTCTTCTCACAATTCTTTATAACTCCACAAGTTATCACTCTAGCAATATCCCTAAACTTAGTAGCACAACACTATGCTATGCACTCTCATATACAGACACCACACATTATAATAATATCTGCCCACAATTGTTCAACTACATAACAGACCAATTCAGAACTAAACACATATGCTCTCATTCCTACTCCAAAAAACACAATACTTTCTCACAATCATCACCAAACTCCAACATCTGTATCACCATTTTAACACCAGGCTCACCATATGTGGGGACATCCACCCAACCCAGGCCCAAATCCATCCTGTCCAACACAAACTGCTCCAACACAAATGTCAGAACATAACACCCCCACTATCTTCATCTCTGGGCAAATCAACAACAGCAGCAAAACCAACCATCTTTTAATGCTAAATATTAATATTAGAAGTACAAAAAACAAAATACCTGAAATCCAAACCACAATAACACACTACTCCCCAGACATAGTTGCTTTAACAGAAACTTGGCTAAATAAAAACATAGCTAACTCAGAAGTTCTCCCTACTGGCTACAGTATCATTAGATAAGACAGACCACTTCGTAAAGGGGGTGGAACTGCCTTACTGTACAAGTCCAACTTAACTGTACATCAATTACCAGACTTCTACCCTTCCCCCAATAACTGGGACATACTTATCTCACAACTTCAACTTCACCCTAAAAAGATTATCACCGAAATTGTGATCTACATTCCACCTGGTAATAACACCTGCTAGCCTTGAAGACGTCTTATCCTGGTATTCTTCCACATACTCACAAGAAACCCTTATTCTGGGGGATTTCAACCTAGATTGACTCACCTGTATATCAGAACCACAAAGTAATGTAATAAATATCCATGGCTACCAGAAGCTAGTCCAAATTCCAACTAAATGTGATAAAAAATCTAACAGGAAATCCATCCTTGAATGGGTCCTAACTAACAACCCCACATACCCCCACACAGGCAGTCTCCCAGACACCTTAAGTGACCATAACATAATATACCTTATACGTAGTAGAACAAGCATATGCAAAACCACTAACTATAAATCCAATAGAAACGCAAAACATTTCTCTCCTGAGGTCCTCAATACTTTACTCTGTAACTGTGACTGGACCCCCCCTATAAACACTCCCACATGACCAGGCTGTAGCATATTTCAACAAAACATTTTTACAACACCTAGACACTGTCGCTCCATTGCGCAAAATCAAGGTTAGAACCTCTACAAACCCCAACACAAAGCCTAAGTATCAAGAACTGCGCAACCGTGAAAAAAATGCATTAGGCTGGACAAAAAATCCTACTACATGACATTGCAAACTAAGTAACAACCCAACCTCCAAAAATTTTGGAAAAATGTAAACCAGTCACTAAAACCCACCCAAAAGGCTACCCCCAAGCCAACCAACCCTGACACTAAAGTTCCCATCGAAACACAATTCAACTCCTACTTTGTAAACTCAGTTCTATCCTTAGTATCACAGGACAGTTCCAACCTCACTATCCTCCACAGCACAAATAACATTAATACAAGCTTTACCCTCAAAACAGTTTCCACCACTTCTATCAAAAGCATGCTCTCCAAACTATAAGCCTCATCAACAGCAGCCAACCTACTCCCCAGCTATTTCTTGAAACTCACAGCAGATGCTATTGCTATCCCAATCTCCACTCTCATAAACAGATCAATTGTTGAAAACTATGTGCCTAAAAACTCTGGAAAATATCCTATGTTATACCCATACATAAAGGCGGGACCTCCATTGAACTTAATAACTACGGACCAATATTGCTTTACTCTCCCCCCTGGCCAAAATCCTAGAAAAATGCATCCATATCCAGGTGCTAAAATATCTCCTAGACAGCAACATCCTGTCACCTACTCAACATGGTTTCAGACCTGCCCATAGTACCACTACAGCCCTCCTCTGCTTCACTGACACAGTAAACCATCTCAAAAACGAAGACCTGCAGGTGTCAACTCTTTTTTTTGGATATATCCAAAGCATTTGACACAGTCTTGCACCAAATCCTGCTAAACAAACTAAACAAATAACACCTATTGAATTCCACTCTTACCTGGTTCCAAAGCTACTTAACTGACCGGTACCAAGCTGAGAAATGGGAAAATTCTCTCTCTCCTCAGCTGCCCATAACTATAGGAGTCCCACAAAGTTCTACCTTAGGACCACTACTATTCACAGTCTTCACAAATGATCTCCATACCTCCACACAGCATGCATCTATCATTTAGTATGCAGATGATACTACCTTAATCTGTGCTGCACAAAACATTCCCACCATCCTGCTGACAACTCAACTAGCATTCTCTGATGTTGAAAACTACCTTGTAAAATAATAAACAATTGCTTACAAAAAAGCTTGTTATTAGATTAAGCCAAGGGCTTTAATACAGTCAGTTATAGAAGAAAACGCATATTAACTCTACATATATTACAATTTCTGCACTTTTACACATCACCCACCTCGGCAACCCAAGATTACAGCAAATTAACTTAAACAAGCTTTTGTCCAGACTTTCTTCTGTTTCTACGCTGTAACGCCTACATTTCTTAAAATGAAAAACATACTTGCTTACTTTACTATCTTTATCACATATAAGAACTGAAAACGCTTTACTATATAACATGTAATTTATATCATGAAACATGTTGTGCAAATACTATTAAAAATAAAAATTGTTTTAGTTGAGTTACTTTTTCCCTCTTCTTTTCTCCCTTCCTCTTAAGTGTCCTCAACAACATTAATGACATACAGCGGGTTACGCACTTTTTAATCCAACACAAACAGAATAAAGTCAACAAAAATCTCATCTCTCCCCTTTTGCTTCCAAAGCCATATTTCAGAAATGTAACTGATATTTTATAATTTGAAATGTATTCACTAATTTCAGTGTTGCTGATTTACCTATTCATCTCCATGTCCCAAGCCAGACTTCGGTTCAAGTCAAAGGAACGCCCGATTGTTCCAGTCAACTCCTGTGCTCTTCTGTGTCTCGCAAGCATTTTCCTTTGGAACACTGGGAAAGGTTTCACTGAGAAAGTCTCTAAGAGCTTTATTATCAAAAGAACGAGAAGCAGAGTCCCCTTCTGTTTGCTAGATCCCTTTTTGCTTGACAAAGTTTAGTCTTTCCTCATTAGCCTGTTCTGCATTAAAAATGACTTTGATCAGTCAGGAAAAATATTAAATAAGATAGTTGGACACAACAGATTGAATCTCACACCTGACTTTCAAAATTCCCTGATTGCTGGGATAAATTTGCTTCTCTTTTGCCTGGTGTAGAGTGAGTAATCATTTTCCATAAGCACTCTGTCTTCAGTTTTTAATATTTTGCCCTTCTTTGCTCTTCTGCCACAAATTTTCAGGATCAACTCTTTCTGCCTGTATAACTGCATCTCTACAAATACACGTCTTGGCTGCTTTCTCATGGCCAGGTGTGGAATACACACATGATGTGTCCTTTCAATTAAACAACCATGCCTCTCAACCATACCGAATTTCTATTTACCAGTTTTGAGGGCAAAATATAGGGGTGCCATGAATTCCCAAGTGGCCCCTTAATTTCCGAATTTCCCGGTCTTTTTTTTTTATATTATCAGTTACCACCGCATTAAATTTTTGACTGATGCCACTGCGCATCACCAGCCTATAGGGGTGTGCTTGATGTCATCAGTTACTGCCTGTTGGACTTGGAGGGAAAAGAGAATAACAGTGATGGCAGGCTGTAGGCGGCATAATTTAAGTTTTGCAGAGTCCCCAGATAAGAACAAGATACTGTGTACAAGTTCGTTGTTGTATGCATTATAAACTACACCAACCAGCCACTCTATACAAGTTCGTTCTTTCAGTTTTACTGCATTTATATTTAGGGTGTGTGCGTTCAACCTTTGCTCTTTACTGTATGCAGAAATGTGTATTCAACCCAGCCATCCACTGTAATTCACCTGCAAGTTCGTAGTTTTGCTGCATTTAGATATAGGGTGTGTGCTTTCAACCGTTGCCTCTATACTTTACTATGCAGAACTGTTGCTGCATTTAGATTGTTCTTTCAGTTTATCATTGCTGCTTTCTTGTGCATTTTGTAATTTAAGTCCACTGAGATACCAGTGTTCTGCATTTGTTATACTGTGTATTTAGCGTGTGTCTCTGTGTGTGTGTGTGTGTGTGTGTGTGTGTGTGTGTGTGTGTGTGTGTGTGTGTGTGTGTAAAATGCCCCAGGTAGGCATACCTGGTGGTTAGAGTAACCAGGCTCAAACCCTGTACCTTAGATAGTACAAGGAGCAAGAGCCTGAGTTCTCTACCCATTCCACCACTTCTGATTGAAGGAGTTGTATCTTGTAACTGTACAAATTTTCACAGAATGTTTGGCTCAACTGCACAAGTTATCACAGAATGTTTGGCTCAGCTGTAAGTTTTCACAGAATGTTTGGCTGATACTTTTTGGTCTGTTCCTCTTACAATTTGGACAGTGCAGTGGTAGCATTGTTGCCTCACAGCAAGAGGTTCTCTGGTTCGATTCTCAGCTGAAGTACCTTCTGCGCAGAGTCTGCATGTCCTCCCTGTGTTTGCGTCGGTTTCCTCTGGGTGTTCCTGTTTCCTCCCACGATACAAAGACACATGTCTGGAGCATTTCTCCCCAGGCCTCTGCTGAAAGTTGGCTTCCTTCCAAGTCGGACTTTCCCAGTAAAAAATGTTAAATAAAAATAAATTTATATTTTTCTGGCAAATCATTGAGAACTGAATTCACTAAACAATGAGACATTTAAGTCTGTCTTCCTATCTTTCAGGAAACACACTGTAACAAAACATTTTACTCTAGCAACTTTCTAAGATTATACAAGCAGTGTTTACAACGTGTCCCTGATTTTGGGCCTTTGTCCCCCCCCCCCCCACACACACACACCACCACCACAAAATAAATTTTGGCCTTTTCCTGATTTCTTGTACTGCACAGTTCTTCAGGGAAAGAGAAGTTCAGTGCTGCTTATGCAAAGTCTACTTGCATTGTTAGTAGCACAACAGGTAGTATACTTGCTTTGGCTGCAGAAAGCTGTGGGTTCTACTCCCACAGTATGTAGACGGATTGCTGATACTGTACTGTGTTGTACTTTTAAAGGGGGGTGGATGCTGCATTCCTGAGAATGTCCTCCTTTGGCAGAGATACATAGTAACTATGAACCTGTTATCAGTTTGCCATCCATTCCCTATTGAACTATTATTAGCTTATTTTTTTAATGTAACATAGGCAATTTATTCTTCAAGGGCAACAGGCACTTTACTTGTAGATGAAACAATGAAATATAAAGTTGTTTGCTACCAGCAGCCTCTTCATTAGGTACAGATCTGTTTGATGTGAAATTATTTAGATGACTTTTACATCTGCAGAGATTGTGCATATTTACTGATACTGGTGGTGTGTGTAGAAGTTTGAGTAGACTTTTATGATGGAAATGTTCTGAAATGGACAGTTTTGCCATTATTGGTTTCTGCATTTTGTTTCCTTGCTTACTGGAAAAATGTTCAAAACAATAAATTTAAAATGTGCTCTAACAAGTGTGCTGTATTATGCAAGGAATATACTTTAATACAGTCAGGAAAGTGTATCAAAGAAAGTACAGTTGTGTACACTTACCATAAATGTAGATGTTCAAGTGTATTCACTGTTGCAGCCATCAATTGTGGGTTATCCCTGCTGGGTAGCCCTCAGCCGGCCTAAATACCAGAGTAAAGGATTTCCCTCCTGCGACAGCTGTTGAGACTGTGGCTGACATTGGGTTGTCAGGGCTATAATGGGTGACAGCCGATGCCATTACATCAGTTTTTCTTGCCCCCCCAATAGTCAGGAGCCCCTAAGAGGATACAGAAATATGGGAGAAGATGGGAGGGAAACAGGACTGCAACAGTGAATACACTCGAAGATCTACACTTATGGAAAGTGTATGCAACTGTACTATGTTCTACGTGTTTCACTGTTGCAGTCATCACTTGTGGGAAGATTCCCAAAGCTGAGGAAGTGGGGGGAGGCATGCTATATAGGTTAAGGGGATGCTAGCATGCCCTGCAGGACTGCAGATGCAAATCCTGCCCTGGTTATGGAGAATGTAGCCAACTGGTAGTGCTTAGTGAAAGTGTGGATAGATGTCCATGTAGCAGCCTCCAAAATATCCTTGGTAGGAACCCCTCTCAGGAAGGCTATGGATGTAGAGGCTGCTCTAGTGGAATGAGATCTGATGGATTTAGGAGGGCTCTTTCCATGGAAGGCATAGCAGAAATCTATACAATGAGAGATCCATTTGGAAATGGTCTGCTTTGTAATAGATTTTCCTTCTGCCCCAGGGGCGAATGAAACGAGTAGCTGGTCAGTTTTTCTGACTGATTTGGTCCTGTCAATGTAAAATCTCAATTGTCTGTGTACGTCCAGGGTATGCAGAGTTCTTTCTCCTTTATTAGTAGGTTTTGGAAAGAAAGTAGGTAGGTGAATAGTCTGGATGAGGGTTACATCAGAAACCACCTTAGGCATAAAGGAGGGGTTGGTTCTCAGAGATACCTTGTCTGCATGGAAAATGGTGAAGGGCTCAGTGGCCATGAGGGTCTGGAGCTCAGATACTCTCCTGGCAGAAGTGATGGCTAGCAAGAAAGCAGTTTTCCAAGAAAGGTACTTGAGATCTGCTGAGTATGCTGGCTATAAAGAGTGCAGTGTCAAATTTTCCAAAACAAAGTTTAGATCCCAAGCTGGTGCAGGTGGCCTTCTAGGTGATCACAACTGATGAACTGTTTTAAGTGGTGCTGAGAGAACAAGGGCTGCTCCGCGTGGACATAGGCTGAGGGTAGAGTCAAATTTTCTAAAACAAATTTTAGATCCCAAGCTGGTGCAGGTGGCCTTCTAGGAGATCTGATGCGAGCCACACATCTGATGAACTGTTTTAAGAGGTGCTGAGAGAACAAAGGCTGTTCCGCCTGGACATAGGCTGAGATAGCTGAAGCATGAGTCTTGACAGAGGAGTAAGACCGCCCCTTTTCTAGAAGCTCTGCCAGGTAGTCCAGAACCAGTGGTAAATAGGAACTGGTGCTGTATGTGCCTCTGCTGCTGCACCAGCAGGTGAACCTTTTCCATTTTGCGGAATAAGATTTTCTGGTGCTGGGTCTGCGGGCCTCCTTAATAATGTCTAACACTTGTCTGCTGAGGGCTGAAGTGTTATCCGCCTTTGAGGAATCAACCATGCAGTTAACTTGTGTGGCCAGGCCTGGGTGCAGTAGCTTCCCTCTCTGCTGTGTGAGGAGGTCTGTGGTCGGGGGTAAGGGGATGGGAGGGTGCATGCTTAGACTGAGGAGCATGGGGTACCAGTGCTGCCTCAGCCAGTCTGGGGCAATTAGGATAGCCCTTGGTCCTTCCTCTCTGATCTTGAGCAGCACCCTGGGTATCAGAGGTAGTGGGGGCAAAGCGTACACAAACAGGCTTCCCCAGTGGAAGAAGAGGGCATCCACCCTCCAAACTTCTGGGTGAAACTCTCTTGAGTAGAATTTGGTCAGCTGGCAGTTCTGGTAGCTTGCAAAAAGGTCTATTGTCTGGTTTCCCCCAGGTCTGACTGATCTTTAGGAAGGTCTCCCTGTGCAACTGCCACTCATGGGGATCCAGGAGTTGTCTGCTTAATTGGTCTGCCAGGGTGTTTGGTTTCCCTGGAAGGTATTGTGCTGTCAGATGCAGTCCCAGGCTTGAGGCTGACTGCCAAATATTCATAGCTAAGTGACACAGGGGGTAAGAATGGGTGCCCCTTTGCTTGTTGATGTACCACATGACAGTAGTGTTGTCTGTCTTGATTAAAAGGACTCCTGGTGACAGCTGTTCTTGAAAGGTTAGGACTGCTCTGTGTACTACTACCATTTCTTTCAGGTTGATATGGAGACACTGAACCTCCTGTTCCCAAAAGGCCTGAGTTCACAGTGTTCCTTTGTGAGCTCCCCAGGCAAATGTCTGAGGTGTCTGTGGTTATGGTTTGGTCATGTGGCTGAAGGACAAAGGGAAGGCCCATGTTCAGACTGCAAGCCTTGGCCCATCATAGGAACTCCTTCCCTAGATGAGGAATCAGGGGGAGTTGATATTCCTGTGACTGGGAGTGATGGTACCAGAGGTTCCTTGGGTACCATTGCAATTTTCTCATGTGTAGCCTGGCAATGGGTACTAGCAGGATGCAGGAGGCCATGTATCCCAGGGCCTGTATGATTTTTTCTGGCAGTGAGGTGGGTTTTGTGTGCCAGCTTGGTGAAGTAAGACTGTAGGAAGGCCTGCTTCTGTGGGGGGAAGAAAGCTACTTGTGCTGAGGTGTCCAGAAGGGTGCCCAGGAAGGTTATCCTTCATGTAGGCTGTAGATGGGACTTCTCCAGGTTGATGGCAAATCCCAGTGAGGTTAGTAGGGTCTGCACAAAGGAGAGGCCCTGCAGGGTTTTTTCCTCGGTTTCAGCCTGTATAAGGCAATCGTCGAGATAAGTATAAATGAGTATGCCCTTCTGTCTGCAAAATGCAATGATTGTAGCCAGGCACTTGGTAAAGACTCTGGGAGCAGTGGATAAGCCAAAGGGCAAAGCAGAGAACTGAAAGTGTTGGGACCCTGCTCTGACCCTTAGGTAACTCCTGCAGGACTGTCTGATAGAGATATGCAGGTAGGCATCCTTCAGATCTAGGGTCACTAGCCAGGCTTATGGCAGGAGAATAGGTAGTAGTTTTTGTAGAGTCAGCATCTTGAATTTTGGAACCAGGAGGGACAGATTCGGGTGGGGGGAATCTAGGATAGGGCACCAGGTGCTTTCTTTTCTGGGAACCATGAACAGTCTTGAATAAAATCCTTTTCCGGTCATTTCCTCTGGTACAGGTTCTACAGCACCCTGGGCATAAAGCTTTATAATCTAATGAATAGCTTCTGTCCTCTGATTTGCAAGAACGTCTGGGCAACCTGACCTTTTTGGTTTTTCTTTGAAATAGAATCTGTACCAGCTGGTAATAATTTTCAGGACCAATAGATCTGAGGCGATGACCTTCCAGTTTTCTAGGAAGAGGGAAAGTCTTCCTCCTAGCCTGTTGGGTGAACTGAGGGGCAGAGGGGAGGGGTGAGAGTCATTGAGAGTCCTTGGAGAAGGGAGTTTTAGAACTCCCTTGCCTAGGAACAGCAGTGGAGCACTGCATGGGTCTTTGCTGGCTATGGGACAGATGCCTAGGGGTTTTGTCTCTGCATCCTTTTTTATGGACTGGTTTTGTCTGAGAGAGAAAGAACCAATGTTTAGTGGGGAAGTTTCTGCTGAACTGGGAGGTTGCACCTGTAAGAAGTTCTTGACAGTTTGCATGGACTTGGCTTTGTCCTCCATTTTCTTAATGACATCCTCCGGTTTAGGCCCAAACAACTGGTCTTTATCTAAGGGGGGGTCTAGCAGTTTGGATTTTACCTGGTCAGACAAAGGCTGCTCCCTTAACCAGGCATGCCTTCTTACAGAGCCTGTGACTGCAGCCTTGGTAGAAGCTTCTAAGGCATTAAAACCACAGTGCAAGGAGTGTTTGGCTACTTGAGTGCTAGATTGTATGAGGTCTGTTAATTCTCTGGTAGTACTATTGTCAGAAATGGAAGATAACTTCTGTTCAATCAGTTCAAGGACATTTTGCTGGAATTTCAGCATATGGAATTGACAATTTAAGGCTCTTACAACTAACGTGGAGTGTATACCCTTTTTCCCATTTTGTCTAAAGCTCTGCTTTCTTTGTCAGCTGGGATGGAATTTTTAGATGAGCTTGCCCTAGCTCCCTTAGTGCCTTGAGTAATGACTTCAGGGTCTGCAGTAGGGTTTCTGAAAATATATTTGTGGGTGTCTTGCACCCTGTAATATCTGTCTTGTTTTCTGGGTGCTAGGGGGAAACAATCTGGTGAAAGGGCAGATTCTAGAAAAACATCCTCCACTACATCCAGGCTAGGCAGAATGGCCAGAGGTTTATGCTGCGGCAGGTCAAGGAACTCTCTCAGTCTCTCCTTAGACTGAGCGTAATCCTGGGCCACCCACTGAAAGTGTTCTCTGAGGGAATTTAAAGTTTCCCCAAAAGAAAGGTCCTCGGGGGGGGGGGGGCAGATGTAATGGGATTATCAGCATCGGAGTCCTCAAATGATGCAAAGGGTTGGTCTTCCATGTCTGACTCCTCAAGGACAGATTGTCCCAATTCTTGGTCAGAGAGGGGGAGGCATCCCTTTTTCTTTTGGCTATGGTGGGAGCGTGTGGCTGGCTTCCCCTAATAAAAGTCAAGTCTTCTGCCATTCTGAGCAGTTGCTGCAACTGTGGAGCAGACTAGTTAGGTGTAGGTCAGTGGCTGGGTCCTTGAGGGGGGACCTTTTATGGGGGTAGTCTTAGGCTTGGGCAGGTCGGTAGTCTTATACAAAGTAAGTTTAACTGGCAGCGTTGTCGTCGGTCTGAGTCTGGCTTTGCATCAGAGGAGTTTCAGAGGAAGCCGGTGCCTGCAAAGCAGCTCCGGATCCGACCGCGTGATAATGAGGCAACATGCCGGCAGAGGGGGTGGATCCGGTGGCATATCAGACTCCAAATGGGTCTCGGTAGAAGCCTGCGATAGCTCGTCTGCTGGCATCAGGGGCTGTGAAGGCACCTCACTGAGTTCAGCTGTAGCACTGAGCTGAAAAATACCAGCCTTTTACCCGAGTCGTCAGAAGGCCTAACTTTTAGAGGTCTATCTTTATCCCTGTCTTTCTTTTTTATAGGTAAGTCAGTAGCTGGTTGAGAGACTGATGCCATATCGCGTTGAGAAAAAGACTCACTAAAATGCCTAGCTACAATTTCAGCTCTTCTTCTTATGGTTCTAGCATTAAACAGGGCACATAACTGACATCTGGGGACACCGTGGTCTGGGACGAAACAAGTGATGCAGAGAGAATGGAAGTCTCAATGTGGGATCTGCTTTCCACAACTGAGACAATTATTGACTTTTTCCGACATCAGTTAAAAGCAAGAAAATGTTCCCCAATGGGGTACTTCGCTTTAGACAGCTTTTCTCCTGGCAAGGGCCGACCAACACACTCGCAAAACTGCTTCTGCTTCAGGCTGCACAGCAAGAAAGACTGATGTAATGGCATCGGCTGTCAACCTTTATAGCCGTGATGGCCAGAAGTCAGCCACAATCTCAGAACAGCCGATGTAGGAGGGAAGTCCTTTACTCTGGTATGCAGGCCGGCTAAGGGCTACCCAGCAGGGTTAACCCACAAGTGATGACCGCAACAGTGAAACACGAAGAACATCATATGTATGTTTCATGTGCAAGGGGCCTATGATTTGAAAACAGCCCAAAGGTATCTTTATCTCCCACTGGCATTTTCTTTGGATGTGGGTTTTAATGAATGAGGGTTTCAAGGGCAGAGAAGTTTTAATGCCTAGTCTATTTTCATTGTGAGACTGTATTGCTTTGTTTAGCAGATGTCTATTAGTGTTTGTGCTATAAAATTAAAATAAAATCCAAATAATCATTGTAGATGTAAAGCAATATGCACATTACAGTCTTTATGGTAAATGGGGCAAAACAGCCAAGTAATGGGACACTAGAATGGCTGCAGGGGGGACTCTGGGGCCATATTTTGATTCTGTTCTTCAGATTGCGTTTGAAAGTTGGTATCCCACAATTCCACTGGGGTGAGCGGGGTTACATAATTATGTCTGCAAATGTTATGTTAATCAGTGTACAGATTTGTACCTATTTTTCATGGGCCTTTGATTTTTGATGTTTCCAGGTTGGGAGGTATGCAAACAACCATGCTGTGAAATATCAATCCAGTTGCTTATTTGTGCGTTCATAAAATGAATACAGTCTGTTCTTTCCAGTTTCTCAGGTTCCCTCTATGTGCTCTGTCCTCTAACTCTATCATTTTTTAAATGTTTTTTCTTAAACAGTTTTGTATTTAGAGAGGCTTTTCAAAGTTTCATCACTTTATCTAAGCAGCTATTTAAAACTTCTTCCATTTTTTCCAGCCTTTTGTTATCTGAGTTAATATTTTCCTTCAAGGATTTGTTTATTTTAGTCAGCTCTGAACACATTTCAGTTTTTTTCCTCTAGATTACTAGAAGTCATGTCTTGCACCAAAGCCGGAACCTGAACTGATTTTTGCCGAACACCTACATGTCATAATTTTTAAACCATAAATTATTTTGTCTCTCATTAATGAGTCATGCAACTTGCCAAATTAAACAGTCTTTAAGCCCTATTGATAATCAATGCTTCATAGTGGAGCAAGGCTAGGGTGAAATATCTGTCCATCAAAGGGCTGAGTGAATCACAAAAATATCATAATTGGGGAAGACCTTTAATAAGCTGTCTTGTCCCACTGTACTTCATATGCATGAAGTACATATGCAAGCATTCCCTATACACCAAATACCTAAACCTGCCTATATTCTTCAGTTCAGTAAAATGTGCATCCACATTCTCTGTGGGACACTGCTGTCATATAAAGAATGCAATTATAATAAATGGCAAATTCTTTCTAGGTGCATAATTGCTCTTATTTTAACTTTCTCATCATCAAAAAGTAAAAGATAACACCTTCATAGTTTCTTCCCCAGAAGTGTATAGTGATGAATGGTGCACCTTTTCAGACTTTTGCGCTATCTATCGACAGTAAGGAACATACAAACTATGGTGCCATATCCGATTTAGGCTAACCTCCTTGCAATCGTAGTACTTTAGGTTTTGCAGAGAAGACAAAATGTTCCCTATAAAGTTTATTTCTGTATGTCTAAACACGGAACTCTTGAAATAAGCATTTGCTTCACTTCTGCAGATATACATCTTCTATTTCAGAAGATATGTCTCAACTTCTGAGCACAGTGTAGTGTTTGGTTTCTCAATAAATAAGAGAGATGCACAAATATGTGTTATACTCTCACAGAGACGAATATTCAATTGCTCTGAGATTCAGACTGAAAAGAAGGAAGTATACCAAACAACATATAATTTCATGTAGCTAGCAAAACAGTATTAAAACTAAATGTTCCACTTATAAAAAGCTCATTTTGCAGCAATCAGTCTACTACTTAAGCACCCTCTGTTCTGATGTGTATTGCACACAACTATATATTTTACATCACAAGGATCATTGCTGCAAGAAAAGTGTGTGTGTGTGTGTGTGTGTGTGTGTGTGTGTGTGTGTGTGTGTGTGTGTGTGTGTGTGTGTGTGTGTGTGTGTGTGTGTGTGTGCCCGTGCACGCGTGCCTGTAATGTGTCTGCAGTGTACCCCATAAGCTCCACAAAAGGGTGGCTGAACTAGATCATCCCTTGCAAGAAGGTTTAAACAAATTCTGTACCACCCCCACACTTGATATCCAATGTATAATACTCAGTAACAGGCTGGATCCTCATATGGCAGCATTTATCCCACTAAATAATGTGTTCCATTTGCATGTGCCAATGGCTTGCATCATGGCTGAAGAGAGTCCATCAACTAGACCACTTACCTAGCTAACAAACAAATTAAAAAAGAACTTCCCAGTCATGGTTTTGTGATATCTGTCACAGAAAAAAATTAATACTGTTGTCAAGCTACTAGTAACACCCTGCCTGAAGATTGTTCAACCCAGTTTCTGTTTCATGCTTTTTTTCCCTTTTTGTGTTCCATCTCAGAGCTCCACATACACCCATGATTTGTAAACCTTTTCTTTCCCAAATAATGAAATAAAGGTGAAGACAGGAAGCTGAATGAAATGACTGATGGCCTTTCTGTGTCCCATCTCAGAGCTCTACATACATCCAGGAGGTTTAAATCCTTTTACCTTTATTTTTATTATCTGAGAAAGAAGACAGGAAGCTGAATGAACTAACTGATGGCAAATGCGGATACAATCTTTGACATAAAAATATTTTTAGAAGGAATATTTTCCTGTGGGTGATTGAATATGGATATAATGTGGTTTAGAATGTTTTTAGCCTATATAATTAGAGAGGGAATAAAAGAAGTTATGTCTTACCATAACATTCCATCTATGTTGTCAGTCTTCACCAATACTTGACAGTGGGTTCAGTTCCAAACCTTGGAACCGACTTGGCCATATCTTCCAGCTCGCACTCTCCAAACTCTCGAGCTAGGCACTATGTGTAATGCTCCTCACAGAGATTACCTCAGATCGAGTTTGCCCAATAAGTAGTATATAGAAAACAAAATATGGTCCAATATAGAAAATATACAGAACAAGGCCATATACAAGTCCTTAAAGGGAAACTAGCTGAGGACTAATCTAGTCTACTAAGAGTCCCAGGATCTTACCTCTCAACCTGGAAACATCAAAAATCTGGACAAGGCCCAAGAAAAATCGGTACAAATATATACGCTAATTAAAATCAAATTTTCATAAATAATTACGTATCCCAGCCCACTCCAATGAAATTGTGGGATACCAAATTTCAAACGCAAACTGAAGAACAGACAACCAAAATATGGCACCAGTGTCTCCCTGTAGCCTGCAGTCATTCCAATGTCCCATGACCTGGCTATTTCGTCCCATTTACCATAAACACTAATGTGTACATACTGCTTTACTTCTACAATGATTATTTGGATTTTATTTTTACATTTTATAGCACAATGCACAAACACTAATAGACATCTGCTAAACAATGCAAGCAATACTGTCTCACAATGAAAATAGACTTAGCATTAAAACTTCTCTGCCATTGAAATTGACATTCATTGAAACAGTATTGAAACCCACACCACATCCAATGAAAATGCATCTGGCCAGTGGTGGATAAAGATTACCTTTGGGCTGTTTTCAAATCATAGGCCTCTTGCACACAAATCAAGAAACATACATGTGTTCTTTGATACACCTTCCTGACTTTATTAAATTATATTCCTTGTATAATACAGCACACTTGTTAGACTTAGACCGCATTTTAAATTTAATGTTTGAACATTTTTCCAGTAGGCAATGAAACAAAATGCATGAACCAATAATGACAAAACTGCCCAATTCAGAACATTTCCATCATAAAAGTCTACTTACACACACAAACACACACACACAATATATATATATATATATATATATATATATATATATATATATATATATATATAAACAGAATGACAGAATATATATAAACAGACTCCTTTGTATGCTTACTGCACCTCTGCACTTGTCCACTAGATGTCACTCTATCCATGTCTTTCCTTAGTATACTAGTATTTATCTTTACCTTATTCTTCTAATCTCACCCTTCCTACCCCTATCCCTTTCCTCCTTCTTATTGCTCTCTCTTTTCCTCTCCTGCTAGGCTACCTTCTCTTGCCTGATTCCCCTAGCTTTTGCTGATACTTTTTCCTTTCTCCTCTGGTCTACTCTGTGTGCCCCGCTCCGTTCGCCCTGCGGGCTCACTCCGCTCCCCTCCCTACCCCCAATTCCCACCCACCCCCAGGGGTCCTAACCTTATATTTCTCTAATCCCACCCATTTCCTAACTACCCTATCCTTCTGCTTCCCACCAATTTTAAACCCCTCCCCCCTCCACACCCCACATCCTCCACATACCTCCCTCCATTAGTTACTAACATCCCCATCCTAAGGCCTCCTTTCTCTTTCCCTATTATCACTCACTTCTATTAACATTCTACACTCTTTTCCTTTCCCTCTATCTTGCAAATACCTTAACATCCTTATCACTAGACTTACCTCTTTATTATTCTTCCCTGTTAACTTTAACACTGACTACCACCTTGCTAACCCTGGTCTTATATCTCTACGTTAATCTCTTCTACCTTACTCACCCTCAATAATGACCCTCAACTTATCCACACAGCTTATACTCTCATTACTACTCACGACTACTCTCATCTCTACCTACCTCCTTTCCTTCATAGAATACCCACTCTACATTCAACCCTCCAATAAACAAAAAACTACTTCTACCTTCCACACTCCTCTCATTTCATTCTTAAATGTCAATACCACCTTTAGCTACAACCTAGCCAAATTCCATAGGCACTCTCACCTCACCTACACCCTTTCCTCAGATAGGAAAATAAAACTTCTACCCCTTCTCAAGAGCAACCTTACACCTGCTCCTGATGACTCTACCTTAAAAGACGGTGATATTCACCCTAACCCTGGCCCCATAAATCCTTCTCCACAAACATCCAGACCATCCTCAAATAACACCCTACTGTTAGGGCATCTTAACATACGCAGTGTAAACAACAAAGTACCCTACCTACATGCTCTCCTAGATACTCATAGTTTTGACATTCTCTGTCTCTCCGAAACCTGGCTTAAGCCAGCTACCAAAGACACTGAAATTATACCCCAAGGATATAATATACTAAGGCTTGACCGTACTAAACGCAAGGGTGGTGGAGTTGCAATTCTGTTTAAAAATCACCTCAACATCACTACCCTGTCTGCCTGTCCAACCCAAGACAGTAAAGTGGAAGCCGTCATTAGTAAACTCCAACTAAATGCAAAAAAAGCCCTTTATATCATCTGTATGTATATACCTCCTGGTAACAATATACCTATCTTAGAAAACTTTCTTAGCTGGGTCTCTATCAACTACCCCCAGGAAACTATAATTCTCGGTGACTTTAATATAGACTGGAATACCATCAACACTGAAAATCCCACCTCTCACATCAACCTAAATGGTTTCACACAAACCATTACCTCTACTACAAGGTTTAACAAACCAAGTAAAAAGCAAACCATTTTAGACTGGATACTAATAAACAAACTTAACATCACATACAATGTAGGTACTTTGCCTGATGACCTCAGTGATCATTGCTTAACCTTTATCACAAGAGAGAAGAATGACCTTCCTCACCTTCCTAATATTAGAAATATACGATCTACCAAACACTTTAAAACGGACCTATTTCAAAACGAACTCAGAGCCTGTAACTGGAACCCCTTAAAAATACTTCCACTTAACGAAGCAGTATCATTCTTCAATTCTACTTTTCTTTCCATCCTGAATAAACATGCTCCCGAACGTACCATTAGAATGAGGTCAAAAACAGCCCCATGGCTCTCAAATGAAACTAAAAAACTTATCCTCTCTAGAAACAAAGTCTGGGCCAAATGGAGGCACCTTAGAATAAACTCTGATTTCCTTCACTTTCGTCAACTAAGAAACCTGACCAAAAAAGCTATATTAAATGACAAAAGAAAGTTTTACTGTGAACTACAAGAAACCCATTTTAATAAACCAAAACAATTTTGGTCTTCCGTCAATAAACTCCTTTCCCCAGGTTCAGTCAAAACTCCCTCCCCACTCAATGCTGACCCAGACACCCCTGACCAAACTGCCAATGCTTTCAACTCCTTCTTTACTGAAACCATTCAATCTCTTGCAAGTCAACTGAACACTAATAACTTCTACCCTCCAAATATTTTAGCAAGCTCTTCCTACAACTTCTCTCTACAACCAGTCTCTACCTCTTTCATCCATCGACTTCTCCTCAAACTGAAACCTTGTACACCCTCTGCTGACAAGCTTCCCTCCCTCTTTCTGCAAAGGGCTGCCAAAGAAATTGCCTACCCAATTTCTATACTTATAAATAGAACCACCCAAGAAGGAACTATCCCTGACATCTGGAAAGTTTCTCATATTATCCCACTACACAAAGGCGGTAACTCTATCGAGTATTCTAACTTTAGGCCAATTGCACTTCTCTCACCTTTAGCAAAGATTATGGAGAAGTGTATTCATCAACAACTTGTTCAATATCTGTCCCTACACAATATCTTAGCTAACTGTCAACATGGTTTTAGACCCCACCATAGCACTACCACTGCCCTCCTTTCCTTTGTAGATACTATCAATAGCAATCGCAACAATAACCTTCTCTCTTCTGCACTATTCATTGACCTTTCAAAAGCTTTTGACATGGTTAACCACTCTTCTTTAATTAAGATCCTGGAATCCCTCTCATTTGATAAACTTTCCATAAAATGGTTTAGCTCATATCTCTGCAACAGACAACAAGCCGTTCTCTGGGATAACCACATCTCCTCCTTATTGCCCATTTCTATTGGAGTCCCTCAGGGCTCTATTCTTGGCCCACTTCTCTTCTCCCTCTTTATTAATGATCTCCACTCTGTTATCCCACAAGCCACCTGCATTCAATACGCTGACGACTCCACAATTATTTGTTCAGCAACCTCATCTTCTGACCTAAAGACACTAACCCAAACTATCTTCAACACGGTAGAAACATGGTTTACTAGACGATACCTCCTCCTTAATGCTAAAAAACCAAACTTCTTCTCTTCACCCCCAACACTCGTACCTCCCCACTACATTTTACCATCCTATCTAACAATAATACTGTCATCTCTCCAGACTCTACAACTAAACTGCTTGGAATAACCATTGATAACAATCTCTCTTTTGATCAACACATTAACAACACTATCAAATATGTAAACAGAAAAATGGGATCCTTATACCGGATCAAACCATTTCTCACCCCATCAGCAAGAGCCACTATCGCCCACTCTCATCTTATATCCACTCTCTTTTATGCCTCTCCTATCTTTACTAACCTCAAGAAATCTAACTTAAACAAACTAGCAACTTGCTACAATAACATTGCCCGCTTCGCCACTGGCAACCCCTTTAGAACCCATCACTGCCTTAATTTGAAACTTCTAGGCTGGCTAGAACTACAAAACTATCTTACACTGACACAACTCTCTATTGCACACAAAATTTTGTACCAACCTAATAACACTCCAATTCTTTCACAGCTTTTACCCGTTATAACAATCTTACCTCCCTTCGCTCCTCTTCTAAACTCTTGACCAAACCCATAAAAGCTCACAACTTAGCTGGTGACTCACTATTCACTAATACCACAGGCCAAGTATGGAATTCTCTACCTAGGGATATAACACTAATCACATCCCTACCCCTCTTCAAACAACATATCAAACTGTACTTCCAAAATCACTGGCTTTGCTCATGTAATACTCCTGACTAATTTTTCTACCCCTCTCCTGACCTTCAACCTCTCCTGGTGCTTTATATCTAGCATATACCTTTCCTCTCACTTCAATTTCACTCTTTGTTCTGACCTATTTTTCTTACCTTTCCCATATCCTCTTGTTAGTCTCTCTTTTTTTCTCTCATCTCTTGACTACTATCTCATTCCTATCCTCTCACATTACTTAATTCCTCCTCCTTCTCTTTCCACTCTATTTTTTATTGTAGTAGGAGCCTTATGGCATAGCCTGTATGGAATTTATTAAATAGCCCTTGAAACTGTCCTATCTCTAGTCAGGACTTTTAATGATAATGTACCTTCTCTTTGTGAATTTGATTCGCCTAGTTTATTATTAGCAATTTGTACTCATTCTTGTTTTTTACGATTGTTGTCTTACTTGTATTCTTTGTGTTTATTAAAAGTATGTCTCACTGTTATGTTCTATGTGGAGCTTTTCTCCCCGGGCCTCTACTGAAAATGGAGATATATCCAGCTAGACTAGCCCGGTTAACAAATGTAAAATAAAATAAAAAATAAAAATAAACAGTAGTCTAAGTCATAGGCGTCTTGCAGAGCTTCTCCCACTTATTTTCAATTTCATTTTTTTTTTGGGGGGGGGGCAAAAGGCTAAAAACCAGGGACACATTTTAAACATTGCTTGTATAATTTTGAAAAGTTGCTAGAATAAAATGTTATGTTACCACCATGCCTTTCACTGCCAAGTCTTGAACCCAGGACGCTGTGCACTACAGTCAGAGCAACATACTACTATGCCAACTCAGCAGTTTCCTGAAAGATAGGAAGACTGAAACTTAAATGGCTATCATTTAGTAAACTCAGTTCTCACTTTTCACCACAGCTCTCAATGTCTTAGCACAACAAACCTGGACAAAGCCAATAATGGGGGAATACAGCCGCAAAATAGGGACAAATCTCAAATACTGATCTTATAAACTTAGGAAATTAGTAGAATAAAAGGTTTTGTGTTGCCATTTATTTTTCTGAAGAATATGAAGTCCGAAATTCAAATGCCTGTCATTAGGGAATTCAATCCTTCACTGATTTGCCACAAAAGTCCTGAAAACCACAGATTTTATAAGGAATAGAACAAAACTATGAGGCATAAATTCACAAGTGGTGGTGGCTAGCGACTTTAGGCTCTTTTTACCTGTACCCAAGGTACAGGGTTTGAGCTGGAGTACCTCTAGCCACCAGGCGTATTCAAAAACACACACCCTCACCCACAAATACTGATCTTATAAACTTAGAAAATTGCTAGAATAAAAGGTTTTGTGTTACCATTTATTTTCTGAAGAATATGAAGTCTGAAATTCAAATGCCTGTCATTAGTGAATTCAATCCTTCACTGATTTGCCACAAAAGTCATGAAAAAAAGAAGTTATGCACTCATCATAACGTTCCAGCCGAGTGGTTCTACTTCATTTGTCTTCAACCTGTGGGTACCGGATCCGTATCTGATCTGACCCGGCAATTTCACTAGCATCTGCTCTGAGCTCCAAGCTCCTCCCCTAACCCATAATACACCACCACTACCTTCCATCACCCAGATCGAGTTTGCTGCAACCTACACTGAGAACCCAACCTCAAAAAAACCTTACACACCTAAAATCAGCCAAAAAAGCTGTCCATATGGTAAGGCCAGGGGGAAGGAGGGAGGAACGGTTGAAGACAAATGAAGTAGAACTACTCAGATGGAACGTTATGGTGAGCACATAACTTCTTTATCTGAAGTAGTTTACTTCATTTGATCTTCAACCTGTGGGACAGAGTCCCCAGCTACTAAATACCTAGGGTGGCCCTAATGGAAGGACATTCCGGAGCACCGTGGAACCAAAGGATGCTCTCCTTCGAAAAATCAAATCCAATTTACAATATGAAATAAAGGTATGAGATGAGGACCAAGTAGCCGCAGAACAAATATCATCCAATGAGACTCTCGACCAAAAAGCCGCAGACGCACCCATGGACCTATTAGAGTGAACATTCATCTGACCCGGAGGAGACAAACCTTTATCCTTGTAGATCTGAAGGATACACAAGGAGATCCACCTAGCAATGGTAACCTTGGAGATAGGTTTACCTAAAAAAGATTTCGAAAAGGACACACAATTTGGTTAGAGTTGCAAAATGTTCTAGTCCTGTGTAAACAGAATCGTAGCTGTCTATGAACATCCAACAAGTGTAGCCTGTATTCCACTTTATTAGTAAAACTTGGAAAGAAAACAGGTAAATTGATAGTTTGATTGATGTTAACCTGTGATGCTACTTTTGGGAGAAAGGAATGATTGGTGTGAAGGGAAACCCTGTCCTTATGAAAAATCATGTATGGTTCCTTGACAGACAACGCTTGCAATTCTGAAACCCTCTTAGCGAAGGTGGTAGCCACTAGAAATGCTGTTTTCCAAGACAAAAACTTAAGACCTGTGGTTGCTGCAGGTTCAAATGGCAGAGTGACCAATGCTTGAAGAACCATAGTAAGGTCCCATGGAGGAATAGGATTCTTTGACCGGAGGACATAAGAGGAAGGTACCTTTAATAAAGGCTTTACACAATCTGGAAGAGGCTAAAGAAGCAGAATTCTTGCCCGCATGAAAATGAGAAATGGCAGCTAGTTGAACCTTGATTGTAGACGAGCTAGCCCCTTGCTGAAAAATATTTGCCAGAAAATCCAGAATAGCTGGAACAGGAGCTGTGAAAGGATCTAAACTCCTTTGAGAATCCCAAAAGGAAAAACCTTTCCATTTTCTATGATAAACCTTCCTGGTGGATGAATTATGAGCTGCCACTAGAATAGACCTGACTGAAGCAGACAATCCAGGAGTCCTAGCAATTAAGGGTACTAGAGCAGCCAAGCTGTGAGCCTCAAACTGTCCAGACTTGGATGAAGGACCCTGGAGGGGTGTGAAATGAGATCCTGAATGGGATCCAAGAGCCAAGGTGGAGCTAGAAGATGAGACCAAAAGAAGGGAATCTATATTTGCCGAGGCCAAAACGGGGCAAAGAGGATCACTTTGCTTCCCAGTCAGCAAGCTTTCTGTAGAAACCTCGTAATAAGGGGTACAGGTGGATAAGCATACAGTAGACCGGGAGGCCAAGCATGGACTACAGTGTCTCTGGGGGACTCTCCCGGCTGGAGGTTCAGAGCGAAGAACCCACTGCACTCAGAGTTGGAAGGAGATGCGAAGAGATCGCAGCAAGGCCGACCCTACTCTAGAAAGATCTGCTCCACTACTGAAGGATTCAGAGACCACTCATAAGGCATCAGAATAGTCCGACTTGGTCTGTCTGCTAGAATGTTGGACTGTCCTGGAATATGCATTGCTATCATTGCTATCAGAAAATGAAAGGTGGAGATCGCCCATTCCCAAACTATCACAGCCTTGCGACAAAGGGGGTAAGATCTGGTCCCTCCCTGTTTGTTGATATAACAAGACCACTGACATGTTATCTGATTGAATTGCAATAGTTCCCAGAGGTAGAAAGGCATGAAGAGCCTGTAATAATAAAAAGACCACCATCATCTCCAAAATGTTTATATGCAAACTGGTCTTGATAGGGGACCACATGCCTTGGACTGTCCTTCCCGAAAAATGTCCCCACCACCCAAGTTGCGAGGCATCCGTGGTCATTGTGGCTTGGACAGGAGCTGGAACAAAAGGTCGTCCCTCCAGAATTTCCGAAGAATGCATCCGCCAAAGAAGGGATGACCTGCAGGCTCAGCTGAGGTGTATTGGATGCGACAACTGAAGATCCAATAGGGACCATTGCACCGCTAGAGTCCACTGTAGTACTGGCATATGTAATCGGGCAAACGGAAGAAGCGCTATGGTCGCTGCCCTACAACCTAGGGCTCTCAAAACCGATTCTGCTGAGGGAAGGTGAGAATGGTAGATGAAGGCAACATGCATCCTTAGGTTTCGAACTCTCTCCGTGGTCAGGAAGATTTTTGTCTGTAGCGTGTCTGTCCATGCCCCTATGTAGTCTATCACCTGGACAGGATTCAGAAGAGATTTTCCTATGTTGATTGTAATCCCTAACTGCAAGCTTTAGGAAATAATCTCTGGTCCGGCAAAATAGATGCTTGGTGGGAGCAGTAAAGAGCCAATCGTCTAGGTAAGGGTAGACCTGAATCCCCTGAAGCCTCAGGTGAACCGCTACTACTGCCATCACTTTGGTGAACACCCTGGGGACTGTGGTGAGACCAAAGGGTAGGGCTCAGAACTGGTAATGACTGGCTCCTAGCCAGAAGCGGAGGAACCTCCTGGAGCTTCTGTGCATCTTTATGTGATAGTAAGCATCCTGGAGGTCGAACGAGCACAACCAGTCGCTCTCTTGTAGGTACAGCATGATGGACTGTAAGGTGAGCATCCTGAACATTTCTTTGGCAACTGACAGGCTCAAAGTAGATGGGTCTAGAATGGGCCTTAAGTCCCCCATTTTCTTTGGCACCAAAAAGAACCTGGAGTAGATTCCGAGCCGGATTGATCTAGGGGAACAGGTATGATGGTTCATTTCTCTAGCAGCTTGGAGATTTCTAGTGCTGTTACCTCCCTTTGTGCGGGTGATACGTCCGGGAGGTGTTTAAAAGGTTTGGGAGGGACCACAAATGGGACTGAATATCCTCTGGAAATTATCTAAAGCACCCAACGGTTTGATGATATGGACCCCCTTGCCATCAGGTGCAATGACAGGCCTCCAGCGCAGAGCAGTCAAGAAACCCCCTCAGGGTTGCTGCACGGGCCTCTCTGAGAAAGGTTCTTGAGACCCAAAATTCTTTGGACCCCTCTCCGCCTCTGGGCCGGCATCTATCTTGTCCCCCTCTGCCTCTAGGAGAAGAAGAGCCCTGAGTGTCCCGGGAATACTGAGACTTCTGGAGCCACATCTTCTTTTGCCCTCACTGATTCCGGGAAAAGGATCTTTGAGGGTTTGAGAAGCAGGTTTTGACGGCAGACAGTGTCTTCCCATCTTTCTCACTCTGGACCAAGGTGTCTGGGGCGGTCTTACCAAAAAGAGTAGAACCATCATAAGGGGCATTTAAAAGATGCCTTGAAGGGTTCCGTGAACTGACATAATCTGAGCCAGGCGTTATGCCTCATGGACACGCCAGACCCAGCCACCCTAGCCACTCCTTCAGTAGCATGTGAGAGGAGTCACATGAGTGCATTTGAAACCGCTGTCAAGGTAGCCATCCTCGCGGAGAACGTGGCTCTGTCCTCCTGCAACATGGACTTTGGGGAAGACTCGGCCAGTTCCTTAACTAGGTTGTGCTGTAGTCTAGTAACGTGGGCCAGATAGTTCAGTGCCTTGACAGAAAAGGTCATTGACGCATAAACCCACTTTCCTAGGCAGTCCATCATCCTAGACTCACGGTCAAGGGGATGAACTCAGGAACTCTCCTGGGCTAGTTCCTTTTTGGAGGTGGCTGCTACCACCACAGCGTCCACAGGGGACCCTTTATTCCACACTGGTCTGCCTGTGGGGGTGCTCAAAATGTTGTCTGGGCATTTAAGGATTGGTTCCACAGTGTCCGGCTTCTTCCAAGCCCATGAGGTGACCAAGTCCACCAAGGGATCTGCGGGAGGGGATACCCAGGAAGTAGACAGGCCCGTGCTGAAAGCCTCCAAGAACACAGATTCGTCCGAGGAAGGTTTTGGGGTGGACCAACCTCCCTGCTGGCTTAAGATTTCCATGATGTCTCCAAAAGAGACATCCTCGGGAGGTGATTTGGGGGAACCTTCCCCGTTATCCAAATCCGTGTCCTCAGTGAGGGACTCGGGGGAGTCCAAGTGCTTCCTCTTGCATGTATGCTTGCAAGGTACATCTCCGGTGGGGCTTTCCGGTGGGAACTCGCAAGTCACTTGTTCCTCAGGGGGAACCACCTGGGGCTCCTTGAGCACAGGCGGTCCCTCTGGTAAAATAACGGGATTCGCACACAAAGCAGAGGGAATCAGGGGGGAGTCTGAAGATAAAGTCAGGGGCCTCGATCCAGTGGAGAGAGCCCTTTCTACCATGTCAAACGCCGAGGGAGAATGAGCTTCATGGGACACCAATAAGGGAACCGCCCTCCCCGGATCTGATGCGAGAATTGGAGTTGGGCCCAAAGTAGACGGCACTCCGAGGAGGGAAACTTGACCCGACAACGTCGGAGCCGATGGAAAAAGTGCCACCCCCTCAGATCTGACACCCAGGCTCCGGCTAAGAGAGCCACTCGGATCTGAACTGGTCAGATCCGACATGCTCGAGGCAGCTGCCAGTGTAGAGGAGACAGGTACCGTCAGCGCCGACCCCCTAAGGCCATCCTCAGATCCATGTACTCCGAAACCTGGGATCTGATCAGAGAAGGAGATATTGGTGTGAAGAACAGAAGCGAGCTCTCCCTTCCAGAGGGAGAGGGGGCTGGCAAGACTCCCATCTGAATTTGTGTGTGACTGAACCGCTGCATCATTTTATCTATGTCGACTTCAGAGAGACTGTGGGTGGACTACACTGAAACCATGGACCTGGTGGGTCGAGGTACTGAGCCTCTAGATGGTGGTCATGGCTCCTCTGGCTCTGGAGAAAATCTGGGAGATCGGAGCCGAGGGGAGTCATGGTGCCTAGACTGACTATTGGGGGGAGTTCCTGATGGAGCTGAAAGGTCCGGGGACCTCTTTCTTTTCTCAGGGCAGTGCTCTCTCTCTTTCTCTCTGCCTTTTCTGCGCTCCACCTCCACAGGCTTAGAAGTGGGAGGGTGAGTCCCAGCCTGGGAGGGAGGAGAAGGAAGGACAAGAGTAGAAAGAGAGGTGGCCACAGCCTCTGTAGAAGGTAGGCTAACTTGGCCAGTCGATCCTTGAGGGCGCGCGGGTTAAAACCAATGCAAATAGCACAGTCTGTGTTCAAATGGGCCGCACCCAAACACAGGACGCAAAGAGTGTGGCCATCAGCAGGAAACAATTTCTGGCCACACTCAGTGCACCTCAAACACTGGCTTGGGAAGATCTGCCATGTCCCACCACAAAAGAGTTTTTGACAAATTTAAAGAAGCTATTGAAACTAGTTTTATACAACACATGCCACTCACTACACACTCAGACAAGCACAAAGAAAGCTGGGGGGGGGGGGGACAACTATATATTAAACTATCTAACTACCTAAAAACTAACAAAAATGCTTAAACTCGACACACTAGCGAGGGGAGGATGAGAGGGAACCTACACTGACAAGAATACACACTCATAAAATGCTAATAATACAGAAAAACCCAACTCACAACTCAGAGCTCAGAATCACAATGCTTAAGCTAGCCACGGCAAACAAGATCTGGGGGATGGAAGGTACTGGTGGTGTACTATGGGTAAGGGGAGGAACACACACACACACGCGTGCACACTAAACGCCAGCATTCAATTCCCGGCTCGCAGAAGTAAACATCCTTAAATACCTTCAAAACAAGTCCAACAAGTAGCTCTGCAGTACGCCTTCAATTCCTGACTTGCACTCGCAGAAGTAAACATCCTTAAATTACCTTACAAGTCCAGCAAGTAGCTCTGCAGTATGCCTTCAATTCCTGGCTCACACTCGCAGAAGTAAACTTCCTTAAATTACCTTACAAGTCCACAAGTAGCTCTGCAGTACACCAGCATTCAATTCCTGGTTACCGCTCGCATTCACAGAAGTAAACATCCTTCCCTGGGCAGTTCTCTCAAACAGTCGCAGAAAATTCAAAGTCCTTCCTGGGAAGAAATCAGACAGGCTGACAGAGCTGACGTCATCATGCATGCAATGACATCAGCTCAAAAAGCGAAAAAAAAAAAGCTGGGAAAATCAGAAATGAAGGGGTGCCACTTGGGAATCGTGGTATCCCATTATTTGGACCCCAAAACTCAGTAATAAGCGAGTAATTCGGTATAGGTGGGAGGTATGCTCAGGATGGGGGGAAAGTGGGTGGGGATGTCAAGGATTGGTGAAAATTGACAACACAGATTGAATGTTATGGTAAGACATAATTTCCTTATCTGATGTTGTTAATCTTCACCAAATCATTGACAGTGGGACAGAATCCCTAGCTACATTAGCCTTGGGAGGTCTCAAGGAAGAATATTCCTAAACATTACAGAGCCAAAGAATGCTCAACCCCTCGAGACCTGATCCAACTTGTAATGAGTAATAAAGGTATGATGAGAAGACTATGTGGCCGCTGCACAGATGTCATCTAGAGAAGCTCTGGCATGAAAAACTGCTGATGTCGCCACAGCTCTTGTTGAATGGGCTTGAACTGGTTTGGGAAGTTTAAGTCCTTTTAAGTGATAAATGAACATGATGCAATCTCTGAGCAATTTAGCTAAAGTAACCTTAGCAACTGGATTACCCATACTGAGGGAAGAGAATGCTACAAATAACTAATCCTATTTTCTAAATTCTTTAGTTCTGTGAAGATAAAAACGTAGTTGTCTGTGCACATCTAGTAAATGAAGGGCATATTCTCCTTGGTTAGAAAAATTAGGGAAAAAGACTGGTAACTGTAGTGACTGATTAATGTTAGTTTCAGAGACTACTTTTGGTAAACAGATGGATTTGTTCTGAGTGCGACTCTATCTTTATGAAAAATTAGGTAGGGTGATTTGCATGATAGGGCCTGCAACTCGGAAACCCTTCTTGCAGAAGTAATAGCCACCAAAAATAACATCTTCCAGGATAAATATTTCAAGTCACAAGATGCTAATGGTTCAAAAGGGGTCTTAGTAAGAGCTTGAAGACCAACAGTTAGATCCCAAGGGGGAGCTGGTTCTTTAAATGGGGGTTTTAGTATCAGGAGTCCCTTTAAAAAAGCTTTCCAAAGCTTGTGAAACATTAGAGAAGAGTCATTCAAGCTTGGATGGAAATTTGAAATTGCTGCCAGATGAGCTTTCATCGTAGATGCAGAGGAACCAGATTGGAAAAGTGTAATTAGAAAATCCAGACCTTCATGAATGGGACTGGTATAAGGGTCTAGTCCTTTATTCAAGGCCCATCTAGTAATTTTTTCCCATTTGCTTTGATACAGTTTTCTAGTAGAAGGCTTGTGCTGAGCAATAATAATACGTTGGACTGGAGAAGAAAGGAAAGGATGCCAGCAATCATGAGAATTGGAGAAGCCATGCAGTGAGCTTGAGATGTTGGATATTCGGATAAACCATGTCCTGTGGGGGTGAGTTAGTAGATCTGGAACTGGGTCCAAAATCCACGGTTTCCATATTAGATGAGGCCAAAGGAAGGGAAACCAAACTTGTTGAGGCCAGAAGGGAGCAATGAGGATTACTAAATTCTCCGTCCTTTTGACTTTCTTTAAGAATTGTGATATGAGAGGAGTCAGGGAAAAAGCATATAACAGACCGGGAGGCCAATCGTGGAGAAGAGCATCTCTGGGTGACTCGCCCAGAGGGGGGATTAGGGCTAAGTAACTTCTGCACTTGTTGTTCAGGGAAGAAGCAAAGAGGTCGCAGGAAGGTTGGCTCCAATGACAAAAAAATCTTGTTTGCCACTACAGGATTTAGAGACCACTCGTGAGGCATGAGAATATTCCTGCTCAATTTGTCTGCTATCACATTGGAAATTCCTGGAATGTGCATTGCTATCAGAAAGCGGATGGAAAAAATCACCCATTGCCAAACTCGGAGTGCTTCTCAACACAGTGGGTACGATTTGGTTCACCCTTGTTTGTTTATATACCAGACTACCAACATGTTGTCTGTCTGAATCGCTACTGTCCCGAGAGGAAGGGCATCTTGGAATGCTTGTAAAGCTATCAGCACTGCCCTCATTTCCAGAACACTGATGTGCAAGTTGGTCTCCAATTGGGACCACATGTTTTGGACTCTCCTTCCCAGATAATGCCCCCCACCCTATCTGGGAAGCATCTGTGGTCACTATGGCTCGGGGCTGAGGAGGAATGAATGGCCAGCCCAAGAGAATTTGGTCGGAGTGTAGCCACCACTTGAGATCTTGTTTGCAATGGTTGGTAATCAAAACTAGATGAAACATTGGTTGATGTATCAGAGACCATTGGGATGCTTGTAACCACTGCAGGATTCTCATATGAAACCTCTCTAGAGGAACCAGAGTGATTAATTCCACCACGGAGCCTAAGGTTTGAAGAATAAATTTCACTGGAAGCCTGTTGTTCTGAAGAATTTGCTTGACTTGAACTCTGATGCATTATAGTCTTTCTGGAGAGAGACACGCAATCCCTGAAACAGTGTCTAAATGAGCACTGATGAAATCTAGTTGTTAAGAAGGCTGGACTTTTTGAAATTTATTGTTATGCCTAGAGACGTACAAATACTTATGGTGTAGTCTCTTGCCTGTTCTAAAAGATGCCTGGTGGTAGTGGTGAGCAGCCAGTCATTCAGATAAGGAAAGATTCGAAAATCTTGCAGTTTGATGAGATGAGCTGCAACCACTGTCATGAATTTGGTGAACATCCTGGGGGCTGTGGTGAGACCACAGGGCAATGCTTTTTACTGGAAATGACTGGTTCCTAGCCGGAAGCGCAGAAATGTCCTGGAGCTTTTTTCCATTTTTATGTGGTAATAAGCATCTTGGAGGTCTATACAGCACATCAGTTGCCTTTTTCCAAGAATGGAAGTATGGATTGAACAGAGACCATTTGGAATTTGGTTTGTTGAACTGCCTTGCTGAACTGGCTGAGATCCAAAATGGGTCTCCAGTCCCCTGTTTTTTTGAGCACTAAAAAGAATCTTGGGTAAACCCCGGATCCTGTTTGGTCTAGTGGAACTTTTTGGATGACTTTTTTTTTTTTTTATCAGTTTTTGAATTCCTAAGTCTGCTGCTTCCCTTTGATTGGGTGGAACATCCATGAGTTTTTTTCTGGGGTTTGGGACTTACAAATAGTGGAATTTTGTAACCTCTGGATATTATCCCCTGCACCCATTTGTCCGAAGTTATCAACTGCCATGCAGGTAGATGCAGGGATAATCACCCCCCGATTGCCTCCAGAGGAAGGCAATCAGGCCCCCATTCAGGGATGCTGATAGGAAGTTCCAGAGATAGATTATCTGGACCCCTGATTTTGAGTCCATTTCTGCCCCTAGGGCAACGTCTTCCATTGCTTCCCCCTCTGCCCTGGGGGAAGTCTTTGCCTCCCGAGTCTTGGAAAGGCTCTTTGGATTTTTTAAACCATAGTCTCCCACTCCTTTGGTTCCTAGAATAAGGTCTCTGAGGAGTGGAGAAACATATGCCTATGGCAAATTTGGTCTTACCATCTTTCTCACATCTGGCTAGGGTGTCTCTTACCTTGGGGCCAAAAAGGGTGGATCCGTCAAAAGGAGCATTGATGAATGACGCTTTAAATAGCTCCACAAAGTCACACAAGCGCATCTAGGAATGCCTTCTAATGGTTATGTCTGAAGCCGCTGCTCTGGTCATCCCTTCAGCTGCATGAGCAATGAGCCTCATGGACAAATTGCAGATAGCATCAAGGGTTGCAAGCTCAGAGTAAACTGTGTCACGGACCCCTTCAGCCACTGCTCCTGAGAGAGTATTTGAAAGCTCTTTAATCAAATCTTTCTGTAATCCAGCAAAGTGTGCCATATAATTCAAGGACCTTACAGCGAAGGTCATTGAAGCATAAACATACTTCCCAAATCTATCCAACATCTTAGACTCCTTGTTAGGAGGATGGATAGTTGGACTCTTCAGTGAGTTCCTTTTTGGTGGTAGCCACCATCACCATGGTGTCAACAGGAATCCCTTTAGATCAATGTGTTTCATCTTTAGGGGGTGATAATATCCAGTCAGGTCTCTTGGGGATTGGCTTTATGGAGTCAGGCATCTTCCATGCCCAATGAGTGATCAATTTAATAAGATCATCAGCAGGCGGAGACGGTCAAGAAGTAGAGGGCTGGGCACGAAAAGCCTCTTTTGCACTTCTTTGCAGTAACTTCCTTGGGGGGAGGATCCGGGGAAGTGTCTGAAGAGGAGATCACTAAAGTGGGAGTTACCTGGGACTTTTGTGCCCTCTGTCCCGAAGGGGAGACTGATGGTAGCTCAGGTCGAGAGGAAGTAAAAATCTGTTGCGACAGGGATGGCAAAGACTGAGAGTCCCCAATAGACAATGCCTTCTCCATTATCCTAAGGGCTGCCCCACCCGCCATACAGGGATGGGAGCCCAGAACCAAAAAGGACTCCTTCGGAACTGGGGTCACACCCTGCACGGAGGAGGCAGCCCTCTGGAACAGAAGTCTGAGTCGATCCTACAAAGGCCAAGGTACCAAGGGACATGGACGGTTCGGAACAAAATAAAATCAATCCAAGCCCCTCAGACCAGACCAGAGAATCACGACCCTGGGAGATCTCTGGTGCCAAAAGCTCAGAGGAACTCAAGACAACTCTCAGAACCAGAGTAAGAGGATGCTACCAGAACCAAAATAGTCGATGCTGGAGGAGTCGGAACCGAGGGCTCCAAAGTCTCAACAGGAGTTGGAGGTGGAGAGTACGGAGGAGTTATAGCTAGGCTAGTTCCAAGGCCAGCATGGCTAGGAACCGAGGATAATCCCCTGGCTGTCAGAAGGTGATCCACCAGTCTCAATATGTTAGCCTCAGAAAGACTCTTAGTAGACTGAATAGAAGATGAGGATGGAGATTTAGGGAGTCTTGTTTCCATTAAAGGGGCTGAGTGGCATATCTTTAAAGGGGTCAATGGAAGGAGAGCATTTAGTTCTTGGCAAGCTGTGATAGCTTTGGCACAGAGGAATCTGTCAGTGCAGAAGAAGATGTTTTTCGTTTGGAAAGGAGGTTGGGTCTGGAACCAGGTAAATCCTTGGATGCCAAGGAACTCTTCGGTACCGAGGATGACTTAGGCAACTTCTTACATGGTTCCAAGGAATTTGGAACCAAAGAAGGCTTTTCCACAAAACAGAAGATGATGATGAGGAAGTGCTAGTTTCACGTCTAATGATGATGAGGAAGTGCTAGTTTCACGTCTAGACTCGGATAAGCCCTCATCAAAAGTTGTTTTAAGAAGTCCTTTTAATATTAATTTGTTTTCTCTTTCAGTCAGGGTTCGTGTAGAGAACCCGTGACAGATTGAGCAGTCCTCCTACAAATGGATATTTCCCAGGCAATAGATGCATAATGAGTGATTGTCAGAGTTAGGCATCTTGCCTTCACATTTCTGGCATCTTTTAAAACCTGAGGTGCTTGTACCAGACTTAGCAGGAGAAGGTTGTTTTTGGTCACATGACAAAGGAGATGGAGAGAAAGAAGCAAAGGATTTTTTTTTAAACTAAAGAAAATACCGGCGATGGTAAAATAGAATACCTAAAATAGGTAATAGATAGGAAGAAAGTACCAGCAATGGTACTTATGCTCTACCAATGGTAGGAAAGGGAATAAGGATCTATGATAAAGTTAAGAGGAGCAGGTAGATAGCATAAGAGGAACTAGAGAGGAAATTCTTAATAGGGAATACAGAAGTACTTCAAAGAGGTAGAAAAATTAAAGAATAACTCACTGTTATAACCAAGGCTCGAGAGAAGGAAACTAACGTTTCTGGTCTGTGAAGTGGCAAATGAGATCTGAGGTAATCTTTGTGAGGAGCATTATGGATAGTGCCTGGCTCGAGAGTTTGCAGAGTGTGAGCTGTAAGATATGGCCGAGTCGGGAACACACCGTCAAGGATTGGGTGAAGCCTGACAACATCAGATCACATTTTTCAAAATGAGAATTTGAGGCCAACAGAACAGAGCATCTCAAACAGAGAAAAAGGCATTCTTTCAATCACAAATTCAAACTCCAAGCAAGAACTGCTTAAGGGTTTTCAAATGCAAAACACCTTTTAAAAATGCTTCATCACCTTTAATCACATTAAAACTAACTATTGCTCTCTATACATATTATAAAAGATAGACACCTGGACAGGCTTGATAGGGAACAACTGTTTGCTTGACATAAGTCCAAGCAGAAATGTTTTTGGGATGTCCAGAGGTGTGGCTATTAACAGAGAACATTGCACCCAAGGTCAATGACTGGCTCTGCAGTCATTTCATCAGACCTAAAACCATACTTTCTAGACATTCCAGTCAACAGGTTTGCTAAATTATCAAATCTTTATCAGCTGAGGCAGCTGTATAGGCCCAATATGCCTGAGTGTGTAGGGCACATGTGCTGGGAATACCAAGACGATGATTCTGTGTGAAGTTCAAGTCCCATCTCTAGATGAGCTTTTCCTGTGTACCTGACAGGGACATGGAGTCTGAATGGACACTGTTCAAGACCTCTGTAGCTGAGATAGTAGAAATGAACTATAGCTGAAAGGAGACTATAAGAACTGCTGATGAATACAAGAGTCAGAGAAGCTGCTATGTTAAAGATGTCTTCCATACAATACTAGCAGGGAAATCTAGAAATAAAGGAAAATGATCTGCCTAACATAACAACAAAGCTGATCGAATACACTCATCCTTGTCAAAACAAGGCTGATGTTACCAGGCAGTAGACAGTTCAGCATCAGAAAGTTTTCCAGGCTATCAGCTCTTCCCATTTTACCCACAATGCCCTGCACAAAGTCCTTCCTCTTCAGATCTCTGAAAATGCCATACAAAATGGAGCACAGGACAAAATACATAAACTCTAGACCAATTCAATAAGAAGAAGGAGGAAATGTGCATATATGTTGATTAGATGGACTCTGCTCATTCAGATCTATTATTACAGAAATCCATAACTTTCTTACCAGCCTCATCAGGCAAAACAATATCCTACACTAATTTTCCTGAGTGGCCATCCTCATGGAACCATGCATCTTTGATCACTGTGTGAACTCAAAGGAAGGCTTAAACCTAGAGGCACACCAAACTTATAGTGTCTCTCAATCAGTGAACACCAAATAGGTACTACCTATATGGAATCCAAGGCTGCACTGTGAAATAAGGCTTGACAGGCAGTCACTTCCCTATCTGAGTGAGACCTAGGTTGGGAGAGCAAGCTCTTATTATACTACTTGTAATTACAATGGTATGCAGTCAGCCTCTCATTTAGCTAAAGTCTCTTTATAACCAAGTTTTGTGTTGGAATAGGAGACAAACAACTCTGAGTCTTTCCTAAATGATTTAGTTCTATGCACATAAAACTTGAGTTCTATATGTACAGCCACATAATACAATAAAGAGTTCCCTCGAATGGAACAGTTGCAAAAGAAAACAGGCAGGTGAAGTTGACTACCTGTGGTTTGTCTTAGTGGATACCATAGGTGTACATGAAGGATTTGTTTGCAAGGAAACTAGCAGGTATGAAGTGTACATGGATAAAGCTTGCAATTCAGAAAGTACAGTTTTGTACCTACCATAAATGTAGATGTTCCGAGTGTATACCCTGCTGCAGTCATCACACTTGGGGTTATCCTGTCATCAGGCAGTCCCGCAGTCAGCCTGAATTCCAAAGTCTTGGTCCGGTGTCGGTTGCTGTCGCTTCTTCCCTGATGTTAGTGCACCAGGGGTATATAAGAGGCATCCAACGCCATTTTCTTCAGTTTTTCTTGCCCCAGATGTCAGGTGCCCCCCCCAAAAGGTGGTCAGTAGATAGTACCAATAATAAAAGTTTAGCACAAACAAAACATCTCTCCAGCTATAAGCAAATAAACCACAAAGGTTGTATCAGATTTTAAGGTATTGAAAGGTTTTAGTTAGGTCAGAGGGGATGGAGGGAGGGTAACCTGGACTGCAGCAGGGTATACACTCGAACATCTACATTTACGGTAGGTACAAAAAGTACAGTTTTGTACCTACCATAAATGTAGATGTCCGATAAGTATGCATCTGCAGTCCTTACATATGGGTTGTCCTGCCTCAGGCAGCCCTTCGGTCGGCCGGATTCCAAAGTCTGGGTCCGGCGTCGGCTGATGTCGCCCCTTGCCCGACTTCAGAGCGCCTGGGGTATAAAAGCGTCAGCCGACGCCATCTTCCTCAGTTTTTCTTGCCCCAGATGCCAGGTGCCCTCTAAGGAAGGCTAAATTTGGTAGAAATACAAAATTTTGCAAACATGCACAGTAATATAAAACAAATACACCATAATAGATAACCCCAGCTAGCTATAAGAGGGATAAGTACCCAAGAAGTACCACAGAGGGGAAGGAGGGAGGATAAACCTGACTGCAGATGCATACCTATTGGACATCTACATTTATGGTAGGTACAAAACTGTACTATGTCCTTCAAGGATGCATCTGCAGTCCTTACATATGGGTAAAATACCATAGCCAAGCTGGGGGTGGTAGGCTCTAAGAAAATGATGGTGTAGCTAAAATGCCCTGCAGGACTGCCGTAGCAAAGCCTGCTCTGGATCTGGAATACAAGGGTAAATTGTAATGCTTGGAAAATGTATGCACGGAGCTCCATGTAGCAGCTTCTAAAATGTCCTTGGTAGCCACCCCTCTTAAGAAGGCTGTGGAGGTGGCTGTAGCTCTGGTGGAATGAGGTCTGATGTTAGCTGGCACAGCTTTTCCATGATAAGAGTAGCAGAATCAAATGCAATTTCCTATCCATTTTGAAATTGTCTGTTTGGAAATTGCTTTTCCTTGAATGCCTGCAGCATATGCTACCAACAGCTGGTCAGTTTTTCTGAAAGTCTTAGTTCTGTCCAAGTAGTAGCGTAACTGTCTGTGAATGTCCAGGGTATGCAGAAGTTTCTCTCCCTTGTTTTGTGGGTTTGGAAAGAAGGTAGGCAGGTGAATAGCTTGGTTCAATGAGACCCTGGATACCACCTTTGGCATGAATGAAGGATTGGTTCTCAAGGAGACTCTGTCCTGATGAAAAATAAGAAATGGTTGTACTGCCATGAGTGCCTGCAATTCAGATACTCTTCTTGCTGAGGTTATGGCCAGAAGGAAGGCCGTCTTCCAAGACAGGAACTTTAACTCTGAAGATGCTGCTGGTTCAAAGGGAGGTAAAGTCAACTTTTCCAGCATGAAGTTAAAGGTCCCATGTAGGCACTGGTGGTTTTCTTGGAGGACTGATGTTTTTAATTCCTCTTAGAAACTGCCTTAGGAGAGGATGAGAGAAAACAGGTGGATCAGTGTTGTATTCTGCTGAAATTGCTGAAGCATGAATTTTTATGGAAGAGTAAGAAAGGCCATTATGGAGCATGTCTGCCAAGTATTCCAGGATATGTGCTATGCTCATCACTATGGCATCTAGGCCCTTTGCGGTGCTCCAAGTGTGGAATCTTTTCCATTTTGCTGAATATGTCTTTCTCGTGGAAGGTCTGCGAGCTTCCATGATGATATCCTTTACTCTCTTGGATAGCTTTTCCTGGTGAGGAGTCAAGGTATTCTCCAGGCTGTCAGCTGCAGGGTTTTCAGGCTGGAGTGCAGAGTTTTATAATTGTGCTGTGTCAGAAGGAGTGTCCATAGTGGTAGAGGCCACGGTTTCGTGTGTGACAGGCTCCATAACAGTGGGTACCAGTGCTGCCTTGGCCAGTCCGGGGCTATTAGAATCACTTTTGGCTGCTCTGTCTTGATTTTCAGTAAGACCTTGGTCATTAGTGGGAGTGGTGGAAATGCATACACTGTTAGAGTATTCCAACTGAAAGAGAGGGCATCCACTTTCCATGCTTGTGGGTGGTATGTCCTTGTGCAGAATTTCTTCAGCTGATGATTGTGGTGGGAGGCAAAAAGATCTATGTCCGGCCTCCCCCATGATTGTGTTATCTGAAGGAAGATGTCTGGGTGCAGCATCCATTCGTGTGGGTCCATGGTATTTCTGCTTAGGCTGTCCGCCAGTATATTGTCTTTTCCTGGCACAAACTGGGATTGCAGCTCTATATTGAGTTTTAGGGAAAGTTCCCAAAGATTCATTGCTAGTCTGCAAAGAGGGTAGGAATGGGTACCTCCTTGCTTGTTTATGTACCACATAACTGTGGTATTGTCTGTCCTTATTAGCAGGTGGCCTTGATGTAGAAAGAGCTTGAAGGCCTCGATTGCATGAATCACTGCCAGCATTTCCTTTTGGTTTATGTGCATGCGCAATTCATTCTGAGACCATAGGCCTTGGATGCATCTGTCCTCCATATGTGCTCCCCATCCATGGTCTGAAGCGTCCGAGGTAATGGTTTGGCTGGTTACTGGTTTGCTGAAAGGCAGGCCCCTGTTTGACTGGCTTGCTTGGGCCCACCACAGGAATTCCTTTTGAAGGCATGGACTGAGTGGTATCAAAGCTTCTAGGCTGTGATTGTGCTGAGACCATAAACTCCTTAGGTACCATTGTAGTTTTCTCATATGCAGCCTTGCTTGTGGAATCAGAAGAATGCACAATGCCATGTAACCCAGGGCCTGCAGGATTTTCCTTGCAGTCATCTGAGTTTGTTTTGTTAGTTTTTTGAAGTAATCCGGTAGTTGTCTTTGTTTTTCTTCTGTGAGAAAAGCCATTTGGGTGGTTGTATCTAGTTCCGCACCCAGAAAAGTTATTCTTTGGGATGGCACAAGTCTTGACTTGTAAATGTTGACAGTGTATCCCAAGGCCTGCAGTAGGTGGATGGCATAATTCAAATGTTTTTCCAAAGTTTGTTGGCTGTCCGCTTGTATAAGGCAGTCGTCCAGATACGGGTATATTTGAATCCCTGAAGTCTGCAGTGTGCAATTACTGATGCCAGGCATTTCGTGAATACTCTGGGCAGTAGATAAGCCAAAGGGCAATGCTGAGAATTGATAATGCTCTGAACCTGCAAGAAATCTGAGGTGTCTTCTGCAACTTTGTCTGATAGGGACATGCAGGTATGCCTCCTTGAGGTCTAGAGTTACCAGCCAAGACCCCTTGCCCAGCATGGGAAGGAGTTGCTGTAGGGTCAGCATTTTGAATTTTGGCACAATGAGATAAGTATTCAGTGCGGACAAATCGAGAATAGGCCTCCATTGTTTTTCTTTTCTTGGGACAAGGAATAGTCTGGAATAAAATCCTTGGCCTTGTTTTATGAGAGGAACCTTTTCTATAGCTTTCATTTGCAATAGGTGGGCAATTTGTTTTAAAGCCTCTGCCCTCTGATTTGGTGGCAGGTTTGGCATTCCCTTTCTTTCTGGTAATGTATGGAAATGGAACCTGTATCCTTTGTCTATTATTTGCAGTGTCCATTTGTCCCTTGTAATACTGTGCCAATTTTTTGAGAATAAAGACAACTTTCTGCCCAAAGGTGCTTCTAATTGAGCCCTGGTCGACGGGGTCAAGGTGAAGTCATTGAGTCTGTCCTTGTGCAGCAGTTGTTGGACCTGCACTACCTCTCTGGTTAGGAGGCTGCCATTGACGTCCTCTGTAGGAGCCTCTAGCTTGCCCTTTACCTCTGGCATGCCTGTTCTTGCCTCTTTGAAATCTGTCTTCTGGAAAGGACCAATTCTTAGAAGGCCAATTTCTGCTAAATCTTGGTGGTTGTACCTGGATGAAATCTTTGACTGTTTGTACAGATTTTGCCTTTTCCTCAAATTTCTTTAAGACCTCTTGGGCAGTGGAGCCAAATAACTTTTGCTTTTCCAGTGGACCATCCAGAAGCTTAGCCTTAACATGATCTGGCAGAGATTGTTCCTTCAGCCAGGACGTATGACTGCACCTGTCATTGCTGTCCTACATGAAGCTTCCAATGCATCATAACCACACTGCAAGAAATGGTTGCTAACCTGTTGTGAATTATGTACCAGATCCTGAAGTGACTTACGATCTAGGGGTTCAGGCGAAGACAGTTTTTTCTGCAATTCATCTAACAAATACTCTTGGTACTGTATCATATGAAATTGACAATTTAAAGCCCTCATAGACAGAGTGGAAGAAGTGTACACTTTTTTACCCCATCTCTCTAAAGCCCTGGACTCCCTTTCAGAGGGGAGTGGATTTTTAGAAGTGGCAGCTGCAACCCCTTTAGGACCCTGGGAAATAGTTTCTGGGTCAGCAGAGTGGGCCTTGTAAAGGAAATGATGCGAGTCCGGGACCCTGTAGTACCTATCGGGTTTAACAGGAGCTGGAGGAAGGGTGTCAGAGGTAGTGCTAGACTCAGAATACACATCATCAATGACACTTAAAACAGGAGGAATAGCCAAAGGTCTATGCTGAGGTAAATGAAGAAAAGTCCTTAATCTCTTCCTGGAATCTGAGAATTCCTGGCCCTGCCATTGGAAATGCTCTCTCATGGAGTGAAGGGTCTCCCCAAAGGACAGCTCTTCAGGAGGGGAGGCAGAGGGAATAGATTCCTCTGCATCAGAATCCTCATAGGCCATGAAGGCCTCCTCCTGGTAGTCCGATAGAGCAGAGCCATCAGAGGACTGAGGTTCAGCAGACTCAACCCTGGGCCTTTTGTCTAGTGGGGGTTGAGAGCCCCTGTCCGGATGAGGCTGAGAGCCCCTAATTAAGGAAATAAGGTCCTCAGCCAAACTTAGTATCTGAGAACCTGTAGTGGATCCCTGAGAAATAGACTTGGGAGGCAGAGTTTTTTGCTGCTTAGCAGCTTTAGCCCTAGTGAAAGCTTTTATGGACATGGATGCAGGGGGCCTGGCTGCCCCACGTGCTGGAGTAGTTTTGTCTAGGGGAATGGTGTCGGTAGGTTCCTGAACACCAATTTCCGAGGGTAATTCAATAACCAACTCAGAAAAGGCCTCCGGGACCGAGGCTGTCGGTTGAGCGGTTTCTACAGACGGAAGTACCAAGGACTCTGTTTCAGCCGAGACCGAGACACTCGCGGCAGGCCTAGGAGCGGTTTCAGCCGAAACCGCGGTCCGTGAGTGTCGGTCCTTGTCCTTCCGTTTCTTGGTTAAATGAGAAGTCGGAGTCTCCGACGGCATTTTATAAGAGAAACTAGCCCCAAAAAATTCCTCTGCAAACTCCAACCGACGCCTAAGAGTGCGTCGATTAAAGGAGGCACAGGCAGTACAGGCCGAGACGTCGTGGTCTGGGCCTAGGCAGGGGAGGCAGTAGGAATGGAAATCCTTATGAGGTATTTGTTTCCCACAAGTCAAGCAATTATTAACTTTAAGCTTTTGATCTGACATCGGCTGAGGCAAGAAAGAGTCCCCAACGGGGTACTTAGCTTTTTGAAGTCTTTGGTAGCTGAAGTTACAGGAGCTGGCCGACCGGCACTTGCGAACTGCTTCTGCTTCGGGCCACGCGGCAAGAAAGACTGAGGAAGATGGTGTCGGCTGACGCTTTTATACCCCAGGCGCTCTGACGTCGGGGAAGGGGCGACATCAGCCGACGCTGGACCCAGACTTTGGAATCCGGCCGACCGAAGGGCTGCCTGAGGCAGGACAACCCATATGTAAGGACTGCAGATGCATCCTTGAAGGACATCTGTACTATGTTCATCGTGTTACCCTGCTACAGTCATCACACTTGGGTAGAATCCCAAAGCTAAGGATGGGAGGTGTAGTCAAACAGGATTAGAGGAGGCTAGAAGGCCCTGCAAAACTTCAGTGGCGAAGCCAGCTCTAGTCTTAGAGTAAAGTGGTAAGTGATAGTGTTTGGTGAAGGTGTGTACTGAACTCCAAGTTGCAGCTTCCAGAATATCCTTGGTTGGCACCCCCCGAGGAAGGCTGTAGATGTAGCTGCTGCCCTGGCAGAGTGGGGCCTTATGCTAGCAGGAACTGGTTTTCCATGGTGGGTGTAGCAAAAACGTATGTAATGTCCTATCCATTTGGAAATGCTCTGTTTTGAGATAGCCTTTCCTTGTGATGCTGTAGCATAGGATACAAAAAGCTGGTCAGATTTTCTGAAAACCTTAGTTTTATCAAAGTAGTAACGTAGCTGCCTGTGAATGTCCAAGGAATGCAGGAGTCTTTCTCCTTTGTTCTGTGGATTTGGAAAGAAGGTGGGTAAATGGATGGTTTGATTTAGAGCCACACTGGATACCACCTTAGGCATACTCTGTTTTGAGATAGCCTTTCCTTGTGATGCTGTAGCATAGGATACAAAAAGCTGGTCAGATTTTCTGAAAACCTTAGTTTTATCAAAGTAGTAATGTAGCTGCCTGTGAATGTCCAAGGAATGCAGGAGTCTTTCTCCTTTGTTCTGTGGATTTGGAAAGAAGGTGGGTAAATGGATGGTTTGATTTAGAGCCACACTGGATACCACCTTAGGCATAAAGAAGGGGTTAGTTCATAGAGAAACTCTGTCTTGATGAAAAATGAGGAAAGGCTCTACTGCCATTAGTGCCTGAGGCTCTGAGACTCTTCTGGCTGAAGTAATTGCTAGCAGCAGGGCAGTCTTCCATGATATAAAATTTAAGTCGTCTGAGAAAGCTGGTTCAAAAGGGGGTAGCGTAAGTTTTTCCAGAACAAAATTGAGGTCCCAAGTTGGTGTTGGTGCTTTCCTGGGAGGCCTAATGTTTTGGCCCCTCTGAGAAACTGCCTTAGAAGTGGATGTGAAAATAAGGGAGGATCCGTGTTGTAGTGAGCTGAAATAGCTGAGGCATGGATTTTAATAGATGAAAAAGAAAGCCCTTTGTGTAACATCTCAGTTAAATATTGTAGAATCTGAGATATGTCTGGCTGAAGGGTATTTTGGCCTTTAGCTTGGTTCCAGGCGCAAAACCATTTCCATTTGTCTGAGTAGGCTTTCCTGGTGCTGGGCCTCCTAGCTTCCAGAATAACATCCATAACAGCTTGTGAAAGAGGAGCTGGCTGGTTGCTTAGGTGATTTGCCATGCAGCCAAATTTAAGGTTTTGAGCTGGCTGTGTAGAATCTGACTGTCTTGCTGTGTGAGCAGATGAGTAATTTGTGGTAAAATCCATGGTGGGCCCTGGGCCATATTCCTTAATAGTGGGTACCAGTGCTGGCGTGGCCAGTCTGGGGCAATGAGTATTATACGGGGTCTCTCCATCCTGACTTTCAGCAGCACCTTTGTGAAAAGGGGCAATGGAGGGAAGGCATATACTGTCAGCATTTTCCAACTGAATGAGAGTGCGTCCACTTTCCAAGCTTGATGGTGAAATGTCCTTGTATAAAATTTTGTTAGCTGATAGTTTTGGGGGCTGGCAAACAGGTCTATGTCTGGGTGCCCCCATTTTTGAGTTATCATTGCAAATACTTGTGGATCCAGTTTCCACTCGTGGGGATCCATGATGTTTCTGCTTAGGTCGTCTGCCAATGTGTTCTTTTTTCCTGACAGGAATTGAGCTTGTAATTGAACTTGGTAAGCCAGTGCTGTGTTCCACAAGGTCATTGCTTGCCTGCATATAGGGTAGGAGTGTGTACCCCCTTGTTTGTTTATGTACCACATTACTGTGGTGTTGTCTGTCCTTATTGTAAGCTGTCCTGGATGTAAGAGGTCCTTGAAGGCTGTCAGGGCATTCTGTACAGCTAGCATTTCTTTTTGATTGATGTGCAGATTCCTTTGATCTGCAGTCCATATGCCTTGAACGCACCGCCCTGCCATGTGTGCCCCCCCCCCCCCAGGCATAGTCCGATGCATCTGTTGTCATAGTTTGCCTGGCTGGGGGTAAGGTGAAAGGCTGACCCTTGTTGAGGTGACATGCCTGTGACCACCATAGAAAGTCCTGCTGAAGCAGGTATTATTGTTTCCAAGCTGTGGCTGTGTTGAGTCCATACGCTTTTTAGGTACCATTGTAATTTCCTCATATGCAATTTTGCAAATGGTAGTAGTAGTATGCAAGATGCCATGAAGCCCAAGGCCTGCAGAATTTTTCTTGCAGGGAGTTGGGTCTTTGTTGCCATTGTTTTGAAGTATTGAGTTAGTTGTAGTTGTTTGTCTGGCGTCAGATAAGCCATCTGGGCCGTTGTATTCAAGCTGGCACCCAGGAATGTCATATTTTGTGAGGGCACTAGTTTTGATTTCTTTTCGTTTACTGTGCACCCTAGGCAACTTAGAAGGTGTTTTACAAAAGCCAGATGTTGTAAGAGAATATCCTTGCTTTCTGCTTGGATGAGGCAGTCCATGTATGGGTATATTTGAATTCCTCTTTGTCTGCAGTATGCAATTACTGGTGCCAGGCATTTTGTGAAGACCTTGGGCGCAGTAGATAAGCCAAAGGGCAGTGCAGAGAATTGGTAATGGGTTGAACCTGCAATGAAATGGAGGTATCTTCTGCAATTTTGTCTGATAGAGACATGCAGGTATGCCTCCTTGAGGTCCAATGTTACTAGCCAAGCTTTCTTGCCCAACATGGGAAGAAGCTGCTGTAGTGTTAGCATCTTGAATTTGGGTACTTGCAAGAAGGTGTTTAGAATTGAAAGGTCCAGAATGGGTCTCCAAGCATTGTCCTTTCTGGGGACTAGAATGAGCCTTGAGTAAAATCCTTGGCCTTGCTCCAGTGTAGGTACCAGTTGAATGGCTCTCATGTCCATGAGAGCTGTAATTTGTTTTTGTGCCTCTGCCCATTGATTTTGTGGCAGGTTTGGCATTCCTTTTATCCTTGGCAAGGTGTGGAAATGGAATCTGTATCCTTGTGAGATAATGTCTAGGACCCATTTGTCCTTTGTGAGGATGCGCCAGTTGTCTGCAAAAAGTGCTAATTTTCCTCCCAAGGGAGCTGCCAAGAGAGTTTTGCTTGGCAGTTTGAGGTTTAAGTCATTGTGTTTGCCTTCTAGTAGTTTGGGACCTGTCTTCTCCTCGCTTTTGTGTTGCAGTGCCCCATTGTCAAGGTTTGTAAGGGATTTGTGCTTGTCCTCTGCGCCTTGGGCACCTGTATTTGCCCCTCTGTGGTCTGTCAGAAGCTGGAAAGGACAAATTTTTTGTTGGCCAATTTCTGCTGAAGCGTGAGGGCTGTACCTGTAAGAAATCTTTGACCGTCTGCATAGATTTTGCCTTATTCTCCATTTTCTTTAAAACCTCTTCTGCTTTAACCCCAAATAAGACATCCTGCTGTAAGGGTGCATCTAGTAACTTTGCTTTAACATGATCAGGCAGAGCTTGTTCCTTTAACCAAGCATGCCTACATATAACAGACCCAGTAACAGCTGCTCTACAGGAAGCTTCCAAGGAATCAAATTCACACTGTAAAGTATGTTTGCCCACCTGTTCAGCTGCATGCAACAGATCCTGCATCTCCTTGAATTCAGACTGTTGAGGGTGCATGCTCATCTTTTGTTTTATTTGAGACATTAGGAATTGCTGGTATTTAAGCATGTGAAATTGACAATTTAGTGCTCTCATAGCTAGAGTAGCTGAGGTGTAAACCTTCTTCCCCCACCTATCTAGTGCTTTGGAGTCCCTTTCAGAGGGTACAGGATTTTTAACCATAGAAGCCTTAGCCCCTTTGGGACCCTGGGAGATTGTCTCTGGATCAGCAACAGGGCTTTTGTAAAGGAATTTGTGTGAGTCAGGCACTCTATAGTATCTATCTGGTTTGGCTGGAGCAGGAGGCAGAGAATCTGGATTTAGACTAGATTCTAAGTAAACATCATCCACAATGTCTAAAACTGGGGGGATAGCAAGTGGTCTGTGCTGGGGGAGTAAAAGAAACTCTCGGAGCCTTTTTTTTTGAGTAGGAGTAGTCCTGACCTTCCCAGTGGAAATGTTCCCTCATGGTATGTAAGGTTTCCCCTAAGGAATAGTCTTCAGGGGGAGAAGCTGAGGGAATGGAATCTTCAGCATCAGAATCTTCATAAGGGGGAAGGGAGTAATCCTGCTCCTCAGAGGAGCCTGAAGAAATAGACACTTGATCAGAGGAGGCATAATCCTCCTATTGTCTAGGCCTTTTGTCAGGGGGGGGGGTTGGGAACCCCTGATTAAAGAAATCAAATCTTCAGCCATTTTAAGCATCTGTTTCTTAGGTATGGGGCCTTAAACTGGAGACTGAAGTGCAGTCTTTTTTGGTTTTAGAGGAGTCTTAAGCTTAGCATAAGATTTTATGGTGAGAGTAGTCGGTCTGAAGACACCTTCTGAAACCGAAGGTGTTTCTACAGCACCGGCTTCTCCTTCTGCAATGTCGTCGGTAGGGCCTAAAGAAAATGGCTGCGTTGGCCTAGAACTCTCTGCTACAGAATCCAAAGCGGTCTGGGGTTCCAATTCTGCAGTAGCCAGGGGCTGCGTAGGCGCCTCACTGAAAACCGGAGAACCGGCGACCGGCCCAGCCGAGGCCTCAGAGTCTGGCTTGGATCTAGGCTGCCTGTCTTTATCTTTGCGTTTTTTATGCACGCCGGTAGTCAGTTGCTTCGACGGCATAATGTAATTAAATTTCCTACCGAAGTAGTGTCATGTGAAATCAAAGCGTCGCTTTATAGTTCGCTTATTGAACCTAGCACAAAACCGACAACCAGCGACGTCGTGGTCTGGGCCTAGGCAAGGTATACAATAAGAATGAAAGTCCTTATGAGGTATTTGCTTCCCACAAGAAATGCAATTGTTAACTTTTTCTGACATCGGACTGAGGCAAGAAAAAGTTCCCCAATGGGGTACTTAGCTTTGAAGACTTTGGACTGAAACTCGATTCGAAAATCTCAGGTGTTGGCGGACCGGCACTTGCGAACTGCTTCTGCTTCGGGCACCGCTCGGCAAGAAAGACTGAAGAAAATGGCGTCGGATGCCTCTTATATACCCCTGGCGCACTGACGTCAGGGAAGAAGCGACAGCAACTGATGCCGGACCAAGACTTTGGAATTCAGGCAGACTGCGGGACCGCCTGATGACAGGATAACCCAAGTGTGATGACTGCAGCAGAGTAATACGATGAACATCCTCTTTTAGCTGAAGAAATAGCAACAAGAAAGCATCTTCAAAGATCAGGAAGAATAGAATAAGAGTAAGCTTTTCTAGCCCAAAGAAAAAATTCTATGGAGGAACATGCTCCTTCAGAGGAGACCTGATAAGAAAAGTATCTATCAGAAAGCCTTGCACACTTTAAAAGATGCCAACAACCTTGATGGAAAATGGAGACAGTAACAAAATGCATATTAACAGAAGAATAATTCAGGCCCCATCCCAAATATTTGAGACATAATCTAATATTGACATCAATGAAACCATAAAGGAATTCAAACACCCAAACTGAAAAAAAAAGTATGTCCACTTATACTTGCATACTTTACGTTGGTTTTTCCCCAGTATTGCGCTTCTAAGTCTAAGTCTGAGCAGGATGTTTGGCCATTAGTAAAAACAGAGAAAACAGGCAGTCAGTTGTAGGAAATGAAGATACAGCTAGGACTTGCTGGATGGATGGGAGAATAGGGTATTGAAGAGATGCAGGTGAAGAGGTTTCTCCAAGAAATGAAGAATAATCAAGTGTGACCAAAGCTTTTAAGGCCAAAATGGGACAATGAAAATGACTTTGGACTTACTCTGACTGTTTTTATTTCTATTTCTGGACAATCTTCTGAGTATTGGGGAAATGTGGGGCACAAAAGAAGAGAGTCCTAAGGGCTAATTCTGGATGAGAGTATCCCTCAACTGCTCCCCAAAAGGATGGATCAGAGAAAGAAGTTGCCAAACTTGGCTGAACAGGCAAAAAGGTCACAACAGTCTCTCCCCACTGACAGGACAGCTTCTGTACAACTGGCAGACTGAGGAGCTTCTCATGAGGCATGAGCAGATAATGACTTCCCCAGGAATGAGGTATGTCATCCGAAACCTGTCTGATGACATAGAACATGCTCTTACAGTCTGTATCAAGAAGTAGTGGGGCTGTGTGCATGTCCCCAACCCCTTGCTGTTTGATATACCACACCACTCCAATGTGGATAGCTATTGCGTTATGGGGCAGGAAGTCAAAATCTAAAGTGGACGGCCCTCATCTCTGGAACACTGATATGAAAAAATGGCTTTTGAATCTGACCATGCACATCAGACACTCTACCTTTGACAATGCCCCAATACATGGTGGAAGCTTCAATGGTGACAACCACTAAAGGAGTATGGCATTGAAATGGATTGTCCATTATCAGATATGGAACGTGAAGCTACCATTTCAAATGTGTTTAACATTACTTGGATGTTTTTACATCTAAAGACACAGGATCCAGATGTTGGGGCCACAGAACTTTCAATACCCAGTGAAGAACTCTGACATAATACCCTGTTAACCCCAAGGCGCTGTTAACACTGACTGAGGCAAACTGCAACTGAAAGATGTGAAACACCACCTATGGCAGTGAAGGGATCCTGTCTGTAGACAGACGAACCCTGCGGGACAATGTCTAAGCTACAGCGTATGAAAATCAGCAACTGAAAAGGCTCCATCTGGGACTCTGCAGCATTTACCATAGTGACTACCAAGTTGATATCAACCTGTTCAATGAAGGAGAGGCCAGGGGTCAGTCATCTAGACAGGGAAATATCTTCAATCTTTACACCCATTTGTTCACTGCAACAACAGACAGACATGTGAACTTCCTATAGATTGAAGGGGAGAATGAATTATATTCCTGAACTAATAATGACAGACTCCTACCTTTAAGCACCAATACCTCCAGGACTGCCTGACAATCTTTACATGAAGGTAGCCATGTTGGAGGTCCAAAGAGTACATCCAGTCCTCTTTTGACAAACAGGGTAGAATAGACTGCACTATAACCATCAGAAAGTTTTATTCTAGAATGCATTTATTTACACTGCTCAAATCCAATCTGGGCCTGGAGTTTTGTTTTCTACTGTAGCAAAATAACCTGGAATAGTAATCCAATACTTTCACATCTAGTGGAACCTCTTGCATGAATATTTATGGGGGAGGTTTAAGAACTCTGTTCTTGCCACACTCGTCTGATGGATGAGACATCACACAAAGGGACACAGTAGGGTGGAAGAGGGATGCTAAAAGGGACTGTGTAGCCTCTGGATATAACTGTCCTTATCTACTTGTCCTGTGGTAGAAACAGCCATTCCCTGTAAATGAACCCTCAGGAAGCCAATCTAATGGTAAGCTTCAATATGGAAGATACAGATGCAACAGCAATTGCTGTTTTAGTTTCCCATCTGGAAACTGATCTCGTGTGCATTTCTTCTGCTGGCTTCCAGTGGAATCTAACCATTTAAGACAGATAGCTAGTGGCCCTCAAGAAGAATGTAAGAATGCATAAACATCCCTTCCAAATCTGTTCATAGCCCTGGGCTCCTTGTGGGGGAAGGCACAGCAGCTGTTTGTACTGTGAGTCTTTTTAAGAGCAGCGGCCACAACAGAATTATAATTATGGGTCTCTGTCCATGAGCTCTAGTCCTTAGCAGGTTGGTGGATCACATATGGTGGCCTTGGGAACAGGTGGCACCACATTAGGAGTATTAACTCCTGTAGTACTGCAATGGAGTTGTAAATATGGGGTTGAATCCTACCACTGGTAATTGTTAGTATAAGAGGACACCTGATGTTAAGCAGATACAGCAAATGTGCCTTGCTGCCATGCATAATATCAAGGGCCTGACACACCCAAATAAGCTTCACACTGTACAACTACAGAGTTCTAATTAATGGATGCTTATAATTTCACCATCATCAGACGAATCCAGTGCCTTCCAATGCAATCCTACTAACAACAATTAAATCATGACCAGACTTACTTCGCACACACACTTGGGACAGCATTTTCCAGAAAGGGGGTAAATGACAATTCTCTACCAACTACACAGACTTACAGTACCACTTCCAACATCTGGTTAGACTTAAAATAAGAGTAGTCCTTACTCTCTATCTTTAGATAAATGGCAGCAATCAGCTCTGAGCAGTCACCCTTTAAAGGGCAGACACCACACAACTAAAAGTATACTTGAAAAATGCAATAAACCCTTAAGCTAATAAAAAATCATCCACAAGCACATAAACATTTAAATTTGAATAATAAAAATGATTTGCTTTGAAAAAAAGTTAAAATATTTCATTTACAAATAAACATGCAAACAGTATATAATTTGCCAAATGATTTAAAAATAAGCATATACACACAGACAGGTAATGTTGATAAACACTAGCTATCAACTAAGTTGTCACTACTGCTTTAATTAAAGCCCTTAATATCTGTCTTTCAGAATCAAGCCTTCCCCTAATTTAAATTCAACTAAACAGCTGGACAGAAAAGTATAAGAAAAAAACTTAAGGTAGAGTGACAAAATAAATTATTAGGCACAGCCTAATCAGGAAAACTAAATAATTAGAAGATAACTGATAAAGAGAAAGCTTTGAAGATTAAAGCTGCAGTAGTTAGTGAAATCTGAAGGATATAAGAAAGAAAAAAGTCAAACTTATAACAACATTCAAGCTTGTCTAATCAGTGTCTTGATGCTATGGCAAATCTGGAGACTAAATGGAAGGAAGGTTCACTGTGAGGGTTAAGGGAGAAGCTCAAGCTTTTGAGAGAAGTATCGGTGCTAGTTTGGATTCAACTTTAGTGTCAAGTCCTTCAGTACTGAAGTGCATGGATTAGACAATGTAAGATCAAAGCATATCAGGTACTTCAAACCAATTTCTATCTGCCCAAATCAAATTTGTAGAAATACTTTCAAATTATGAAACATACACAAAAAGCAATGGGACAGAAATAAATCAGAAATTATTAAGAGAAAAAGAAACTCTTCTGAAGTATAAATTAACATTAAGAAAATGTTTCATGCTTACAAGAAAAACACTACCACATCCAATGGTTAATCCAACAGTTCACTACAACTGAGAACAATCATAAAGTATGTGAATTAAGCTTTGAATGGTTAGACTTGCAACTTGGGAAATCTCTCTATACACAAAGAATACAGGAGGACGTTGGTACTCTGAAACAACATACTTCAAAAAATATCATCTCTATGATTTCATTTTAAAAGTTCCTAGAGGAATTCAAATTCTCCCAAGTCAAAGCAAGTCAATTATAGGTTCATAGGTTCATACTAGGCTATCTGCCCTAGGGCATTTATAAGCCTAGCCAGAGTGTGTTTGGCTTTCGCCACCCATTTTAAATTAATTTTGCTATGCCTTTTTTTGAGGTTAGTATACTGTGCCTCTATCTAACAGTGACACAGAAGTGATAGCCGGGGTAAACCTACGATCTCCCATCCACTCATCAAGATTCCTCTTGAAGAGAGTCAATGTGGGACTCTGCCTAACCTGGACTGGGATTTTATTCCAGAGTGAAGGGAGCCTCTGGGTTATGAATCTGTCCCTCCAGCATGTCCTATTTATTTCAGTGCTGAGGTTCAAGTCTCTCGAGCGCGTAGCTCGATGGGATTTGGATTTTCTGAGGTGCAGCATGTCCATTAATTCCGGGTTGGACATGGCTTTATACGTCAGGCACAGATCGCCTCTGAACAGGTGGTATGCCACTGAGTAGAGCTGGAGTTTCTTTAACCGAGCAGCATATGGCATCTGTTTAGCCCTTTGATCCTCTTGTTGAGGTACTTTTGGGGTCTTTCCAGTTGCTGCAGGTGTCTGGTAAGGTACATCCCAAAAGGGGCATTGTATTCAATTATGGGCGGGATGAGTAAAGAGGTACGATGACCTCCCCTGATCTAGATGTGAATCCCTTCATGATTAGGTGGGCTATATAAAATGTTTTTCTAACCACTTTGGCCACGTGGTTGTCAAATGAGAGATTGCTATCAACTTGGGTCCCCAGGTCCCTAATGACTTCTTCTGTACTTAATGGATTACCACCTATGTGGTAATTTGTGGGCACTTTGATTTTGCCAAAGGGGATGACTATATACTTTTTGGCGTTTAGCTTGAGGCCATGGCTCTGGCACCAGTTGTCTGTTTCTATGAGGCCCTTTTGGAGGATGCTTGTGTCGGCTGGAGAGTTGATTATGGCGCCCAGTTTGCAGTCATCTGTGAACTTGGTCAGCCACAGTCCTTCCGTGTTGGCCTGTACCGCCGAGAAATATATACTGAACAAGAGCGGTCCCAGGACTGAGCCTTGTGGGACGCCACTTGTAACTGGTTTGGAGTCTGACATGGCTCCAGCAATTCTAACCATGTGGGTTCTGTCCTTGAGCCAGTTTGCAACCCATCTAGTGACATAGGGGTTTATATTTAAGCTGGTGAGCTTATCTATAATGCCCGAGTGGGGTATTGTATCGAAGGCTTTTGTGAGGTCCAGGTAGGCTGTGTGGACCACCTTCCCCTCGTCAATGGCCTTGGTGACTGTTTCAAAGAAATCAACCAGGTTTAAGAGGCAGGATCTGCCCTTAAAGCCAAACTGGGTAGGATCCAGTGTCTGAAGGTCCCCCATATCTTTATTTATGAGGTCCATGATGATCCTTTCCATAGCTTTGCAGACCAAGCTAGTCAGGCTTATGGGGCAATAGTTTCCAGGATCTGTTGAGGCACCACCTTTGTGGAGAGGGACCACTGTTGCTGTACGCCACTCTTTGGGTACATATCCTGTAGTAAGGCTAAGATTGAACAGAAGTTTTATGTTTGGGTTTAGCTCTTCTTGGAGTTCATGTAGGATGCAGCCCGGGACACCATCTGGTCCCATTGATGCTGTGTTTTTTGCTTTGGAGAGGGCGGCTCTTACCTGAGCATCTGAGATGTCAGGGGGGCAGTAATCTGCTGGGATAGATATTTGCCCTTTTGGTGGGGAGAGGGGGGAGAAGTTTGCACTGAACCTGTCAGCTAGGATGTTGGCAATATCTGTGGGCTCGGTGTATTTTTTGTCATTTTGGACTAATTCTGAGCATATCTGGGAATTCCCACCCAAGTTCCTAACATAACTAAAGAAAGCCTTGCGATTATCCTTAGTGTCCTGTGCAATTTTTCTCTCAAAGCTGGCCTTAGACGATTTTACGAGTGCCCGTAGTTTTTTGCTAATACTGATCAGAGATGCCTTCCCTTTTTGGGATTTTGCTCTATCATGTAGTAGCTTCCTCCTTCTATTGCATAGTTTGTTTATGGCTGGGGTCCACCAGACAGGACGTCTGCCTTTGGAGGATGGGGTCTTGGTTTTATTTGGGATTGCATGATCCATGCATTCCTGAAGGTGTTCATAGAATGCGTTTATAAAGGATTCTGCGGTCTGGGCCGTATTTTCCACAGGCCGGGGCTTTGAAGGATTTTGCCTCGGTTTTGAGGCGTGAAATTTGCTTTAGAGAAGTTTTTCACTGTGGTTTTCTGGGCAGGGGGTGGGGTCGGGATGTGAATATCCAGTGAGATTAGTTTATGGTCTGATCTTACCAGTGAGGGATACACTTGTGGTCTGGAGTATAGTGTCCCCATGTTGGTGATGATCAGGTCCAGTATGTTTTCCCCTCTTGTGGGAGTGGTAACAAGTTGTTCCATAGCATTTGAGTTTATAAATTCTAGGAACCTGTGGGCTAGGGTGTTGGAGCTAGAGTAATGCTCCCAGTCTATGTTTGGGGATTTATTATTTATGGTTGACTTTCCCAAGGTGATGCACAACAATATTAAAAAAACGACAACATAAGTTGCATACAGGTGAGGGGTCTGAAAGGAGAAATTATGAAATCAAGCAAGAAAAAAAAGAGTAGTATTGCTGAAACTGAAGTCATCCTCAAGTCTTGGTAATTACTTTCACATTGTGGACCCTGTTTTCACAAAAACTAACCAAGACAACACTTATATAGACTGTATCTTGTTTAGCACATATCATAATAGCAAAATATAAAATAAAAAGACAGCTTGGTGCACAAGTCCTAGGATAAACAAGTGCCCAATCCTGGTGTGCGCACTGGTGCCAGGACTTGAAAAAATGTCAGTGAAAAATCCTCGAGACATGGAAACATTCCTATAATTGGATTATGCCAGGCTCAGGTATGGTGCCCCTGTTGCAGAAGGAAATAGTAGTCTACAAAGACCACAAAAACTGACAGGCCACAAAAGAGTCACAAAATGATAGAGTGGACTACTGAGGATAAGGATTATCTATTGCTACTATTATGCAAGAACACAAGAATGTCCAGATAGAAGACATTCAAAAACATTAAAAGAAAAATTAGAGGAAAGAAAAATACTTGGACAAGAAAAACTATCAAACGTATCAAATGTAAATTTGTGTTCATTAATACAACAGATCCATGAAAAACATTACATAAACAAAAACTTTGAGCCACCTGAAAAATATGTGACACAGCGAGTGTGAAAATATTAATAAAACCCAGAGGTTTTTGAAGGCTATAAATAAGAAATATGGACATAGGAAAGAACAGGAGCTCAGATGAGGTGCAATATTTATGCAAGAGAAACAGCCAAAATAATCAATACAAAAAGGCAGTTACAAAGATATTTGAAGAGAAATACAGGCAAAGGTACCTAGAAATGGAAAAATTTGCAATACAAAAATAAGAACACAAAGGGGAAATGTAGAACAGAAGATTAGTAAGGTAGAAGCTAAATAAATAGAAACTTAAGTTATGGGAAACCTGTAAAGTAAAGGATTTAATGTAGAAAGTCTAACAGGTTATCACAGAATAATGTAACGAGTCCCCAAATTAAGCAGAAACAGGTGGAGCAAAAAACAGGTGAAGAAGAAATATGGACATGTGAAGGAAGAAGATTTGCTATGGTGCAATATTTATCAGTATTTATGCAACACAGAAAGTACAACTAACCAATACAAAAAAGCAGCACCAAAAATATTTGAAGTGAAATACAAAAGCACCTAGATATGGAAAATTAAGGGGGGGGGGGTAGAAAAAAGATCAGTAATGGAGAAGTTAAAGAAATAGAAAGTGAAGTCATGGATTACCTGCAAAGTGAAGGATTTTATCTAGAAAATCACAATTCAAGTAATGTCACAACACGATGGAGCAATGAATCCGTAAATTAAGGAGAAACGTGAAACAGGAAACAATTGATCATTTGCCACCTGATGATACTCTGGATCCTTGAGAAGGAAACCAGTGCAACATTTTGGTTGGAGTCACACAGCAATGGAAGGAGCAGGAAACACTGGCAACTCTGATACAGACAATGTTATGGAGTGATGGGCCAATGAGTTCCCATATGAAGGAACCACAGATGACACAGGATATAGGTGAAGAGGATAGGTCATAGGAAGACGTAAAAAACCACTGCAAAACAAAATCCAAAGCTTAAAAACCACCACGGGTGGTAGGACTTGGTTCAAAGGATCTAAAATGTATCCAACTGAAGAAAATCAGGAGCAAAATAGCTGAGAGGTATCCAACAACTTTTATTCTTTAAGAAAGATAAAAAATCAGTCAAGCGCTTTCGCCTGGTTCCTCCCAGGCTTTATCAAGATTTTTTATAATTAAATAGGGCCTCATATTTCAGCAGACAACAGTATAGATTGGTGCTGCAGGAGATGTATATGAATGAAATTCATGAATTATTATTTACCTGTTTTTAATATGACAAGTGATTGTATTCATTTATCTATTTATTTATTTATTTATCTGCATGTTTGATACTTTTAAGAGCTCGTCCAGATGCAACTTCGCAAATGTTTAAGCATTTTTATTAACATTTATTTGTGCAATGAATCTCACTAGCTTGTTGCTAGATTTGATACTAGGGATGTCACTGGTGCTTTAAATCTGTAATTAGAACAACCTTAATTGTATTTGAACTATAGTTGCTGATTTCAAGTAGTATTTAACAATTCTGTTTTGTAAAGGTGCTTCATCTTGATAAAGCCTGGTAGGAACCAGGCGAAAGCGCTTGACTGATTTTTTATCTTTCTTAATTCATTGATAACTCAAAAAGTTTTATTGAGAGCTGGGAAACAAAGCAAAAGGAATAGAAACACCACCCAAAAAAGACACATTTTGCAGAAATATTTATAAAGACCTTTTTGAACATAAAGATGCTGAATGGATAGTAAAATTAAAAGAAAGAGTTCAAATGTACAGGATATCAAATGCGATGAAGTAACAGCCAGAGAAACTGAAACAAAATTTGAGCAAAGCTTCTAATTGGAAAACTCCAGGTCTTGATGGACTACCTAAACTCCTGCTAAAAGTATTAATATCTTTACACAAAGACTTACCCCATAGCAAAGACCATTTATATGTGCATCACAAACAGACACCAACTTGGTTAACAACAGGACAAAAGATACTTCTCCCTTAAGAATGAATCTGTAAGCCATGGTAAAAAGTATAGACCAATATTTTGCCTTCTGACATTGTGCAAACTATATACTGAAATTGATGCAGATAGAGTTTATAGTCGTTTAGAAGAAAACTCAAAAAAGAATTTCCCTGCACGGAAGTAGTTGCACGGCTCAAAAACACATGGTAGACAAAAAGCAGAAGCCAGCAACTGTGAGCTGTATGAACTAATTAGTTACAAAATAAAAAACCACAAAGATAACAGACCGGTTTTGGCTATAGTGTTAACCTATCCCTCATCAGTAGATAATAGTGTTAACCTATCCCTCATCAGTATAAATATTCATAACATTTTGAGGTTCTTTTTATACATCGACATAATTAGTCACAAAGTTTCATTGGCGAGCTCATGAATATTCATCAATATACAAAATCATAAATATTCATTAAGGCCAGGCTGGAAAAGTCCACCTAATTTGACAATCCATTTTTTTTCTTTTGTATTTAGTTTACTGTGCCACCCAGATTTGTTAGATCTGTCGCCTATTATTTTATCAATGATGGTAAAGTTAAATTTTGCTGTAGTATATTTAAGAGTGTGTTTATACAAGGCGTTACTCATTCTTTCACATTTTACATCAAGGTGTTCTGAAATACGTAACTTAAGAGGCCTAGATGTTTGTCCTATGTAAAATGCATGACAACTGCAAGAGGCCATATAAATAATCCAATCCGTGCTGCAATTTGCAAAAAAACTGATGTCATATATAATACTGCAATTGCTGCTGGAGAATTGTTTGGTTTTAAGCACATGTTTACAATGACTGCAATGACCACATGGCATGCAGCCCATGAGTTTGTCTCCAGAAATTAGGGTTTGGATCATATTCTGATTAGTAGCATCATGGTGATGTTTGTAATGACTGAAATGAGATCCAAGATTTTTCCCCTTTCTAAATGAAAACATGCAAGTTTCGGATAAATACTGTGACAAAACATTGTTAGCTAGGACAATGTTCCAATGTCGTCTGATGGCATCAGTGACTCTGTTTGCATTTCTACCATATGTAGTAATGAATCATAAATTGTTACTTTTGTTTTGTGATTTATGTTCGTACTTGAGAAGGTCTTCCCTGTCCAGATTTGCAGCATGATTGCTTGCTGTATGTACATACCCCATACTGTAGACCCTTTCTTCAAACCTGTTCAACAAATCCTTATGAAAATCCTGGAAGGTATTATCCTCTGAGCAAATACGTCTCATCCTAATGAATTGAGACTTGGGGATGTTTTTGGTAATATATGCTGGATGAAAGCTGGATGTGTGGAGTAAGGTGTTATATTCTGGATATTTTCTGAATACTTCTGTGTGGAGGGTATTATCCTTATTCCTTGTTACCAGCACATCCAAATATGCAATCTTGTGTTGGTCATAGTTAATGGTAAATTATAAACCCCATTTGTTATTATTGAGATACTCAACAAATTCCATCAGGTATTCTACATCAGACCTGCACACCATCCAGCAATCATCCAGATATCTACGCCAAATATCAATTTCCATTAAATATATATTGTGTGTTAACATCATAGATGATTTGTTCTTCTATGTAAGCCATATATAGATCTGCATATATGGGGACAAATGATGCGCCCATTGCAGTACCCAGTACTTGAAGATAACATTGTTTTCCATAGAAGAAAACATTTTTGGTGAGAACATGTTCAGTTAGGCATATACGAAAAGTGTTGAAGCCAGGTTTGTATAACTCTGATTTGTATAGCCAATATTCTATTGCATCAAGCCCTGCCCAATGTGGTATATTGGTGTATAATGCACTAACATCCAAGGTGCATAACAACCATTCGTCTTCAATTTGCATATCATTTATGATACTTAAAAATTTTGGGGTGTCCTGAATTCTAGATCTTACCCATCTCAGTAATGGTTTGAGGTGTTTAGTTAAAAATTCAGAAAGTGGTTCAGTTAGAGAACCATTGCCTGCCACAACTGGGCTGCCTGGGGGATGCAAAGGATCTTTGTGAATTTTGGGCAGAAAATAGATGTATTGGCTATTGGTATCAGATATAGTAAGATGACTTTTGGTGTTTTGTGTAATGATGCCATTTTCAACTGCTGAATCCAAAAACGTATCTATTTGTTGTTTAAACATAGATGTTGGATAAAGAGGCATTTTGGTAATAATATCTGGCATCTTCCAGCTGTCTCTGAGCCTCAGCATCATATTGGGTCCAATTCATAACTACCACAGCATCACCTTTGTCTGCAGAGATAATGACCAAATTTTTGTTACTGATAAGTTCCTGTAGAGTTGACATATCTGTCTTGGAGAGATTATTAGTTTTGGGGTGAGTCATACCTGAAGTAAAGTGTAGATCTTTGAGAACACTATTTTGGAAAAGACTCACACAAGGATGCATGGGTGGGACAAAGGTGGATTTGTGGTATTTGAAATTATCAACAGCAACATCATCATATTTTTTGTCATGAAAATACAATTTTAAATTAAGCAATCTGCAAAATGCTGTCACATCTTGTGCAAATGTGTCTTCAGGAACAAAAAAACCCGGTTTAAAAGAAAGACCTTTATTTAGCAAAACAGTTTGTGAGTCAGATAATGTTACATCAGAAATGCTTAGTACATTTGTTCTAGCATGCTTGTTTATTTGTTGGTCAACGGTTTCATTAGGCCCTCCAAACTTCTTATTTTTTTGATGTTTCCTGTCTCCCCTCTTGTAAGGCCTAAAGGGGCCACACTGTTATTACGTTTGGGGGTGGGGGAATCTGAGGTTTGCTGTGTGTCCAAATCTGTACCAGAAAAGGAATCACCACCCCCCCACGATGAATCAGTATATAAGTTGCGTTTTCTAAGAATTGACTTGGGACGTTTGTGTTTGGGGGTGGTATTGATTTTATGATAACCACCTTCAAACCTGACATGTCTAGTATGTTGAAAGGGATGACCTTTGTCATAATCTGTTTGGTCCCTTTGAAATTTGAACTCTAAGCCCTCTGAGGGTTATCCCTTTGGCTATGTACACTTTGAATAATTTAAGATGCCATACATTGGACCTTAGTGTTTTCATGCTTCTATTCAGTTGCTGAAACAACTTTTCACAGTGGATTTCGGGATTATCTATAGTATTGAAACTGTTGTCATTGGGTCGTTCTCCTATCACAAAAATGTCCAAGTCTTCTTTGTCAGAAGAGAGCCCAACCAAGATCCCATTCAGATCCATTATGGAAAATAAAAAGGGGGGGGAAGTTGGATACAAGTATATAAGACAGCCACACAGACCCAAATGTAGGTCAGAGACAAAATCAAAATAGAATATTTGATCAAGGTCAAAAGACAGATTCACACCTGTGTATTTGCCAAAGACCAATTCCAGTTATGGACAATTTTCAAATATAAAGAAAGTGAATGCAATACCACGTCCTAGAGATTGAAAAGATTGTATGTGGAAGCTGGGCAATAATGGCCAGTCAAACTTAGTCAAATATTTAATGAAAGACAAAAGTTTTAAACCGTATAAGGTCTAAGTTGTTAAGAACAGCCCTGGCAAGAATGGTCATACATAGATTATATATCATTAGAATGTTTATAAGTATAACCTCTGATAACTGACAAAAAACTTTGCCACGTCCATATCCACTTATAAATGAATAACAAATATTAGGACAATAATGGTAACTGCAATGTAATTATATCACAATGGCCCTTGGCAGGTACCAAATTCTTTATAGAAGAGTCCAGAGTTGGCTAAAAAACATGTGTGAATCAATAGAATATAATTGTCTATGATCTACTATTGAGTCCATCAAAAAAGGCCCCTTATCTGTTTAGATTGGAGTCCTATAAATTGGACAAAATGAACTAACATAAGAAAATATACTGAAATATATAGTATATGTATCATTCCCTCAACCACTGTGAAGTAAGCTGAAAAATAGGACGAATATATATCTTGCAAAATAAGACTGTGTTATATAATCTAATTTGGTGTGACCATACATATAAGTGGTCTCAATATGTCCAAAAAGTCCAAAATGATTTACAATATTATTAGCAATATTATTAGGTTTTTTAAGTAAGAAATTTTGCGTTGAAGCTATTCAACTATAATTCATCAGCTGACCATCTACAACTTCATTAATTTTGCTACTAGGTTATGTATTATACAGCTAGCATTTGCCACATAGATGTTTTTATGTCCGGTTTTTGTAAACAGACATGTTGTTTTATTTTAGTTACTTTTAGTAACATATAAAAAGTAGGTTAATACATACCTAATGTTTTTGCATTTTAAGCAAATGTCTCAGTATGTTTATGTGTTCAAGGCAACAGCGTTTTGCTTTAACAGGGTTTATATGTTTTGGCTATAAATGCATGGGTTGATTATGTTTTGCAATAGATGTTCATGATGGAGTTAGCACCACATTTATTGACAACATCAATCAATATTGTTACTATGAAGTGCAAGATTTAGTATATATTGATTCTCCGTTAATGCGCTATATTCATGTTTGATATCTTAGTCTGATCAACATCACAAAATGACCCTAAGGTCCTACACTAAATAATAAAAAAATGGGTAGGTTATATACAATGTCGAATGGGGGTTCCCATCCGATATTTGACACACATTTTTTAGTTGGCATATAACCATGTTTTAGAATTATAAGCATTACAGTTTCTTAAATACAGAGAAGTTAACTAATATTGAGTCAACAAGCGCAATTGTTTAAGCGCCAATTTTAAATGCAGATTCAGCTGTTTAATTAATTTAGAAAGTTTTTCCCGCGTTCTAGCGGATATATATATATGCAACAGTTGTTACTAATTGACATCTGATGAAGCGTGGACTTGCCACGCGAAAGCGCTTATTCTGTGTGTTTTAATAAAGGATCTTTTTGGACTTTCGTGAGCCTCAAGAATTTTTGGATTGGATATTAGTGATTTATTCCATACTCAGCTACCTCTTCTCCTTGTGTTTGATGCCTCACTGCATTATTTACATTGTGTTCCAGTTTTTTGGTGAGAGTATCGTTCAGCAGGGACACCGACTACTTATCTGCATTATTAGCATCTCAATATATAAATTCCCAAAGCTATATTAATGTGAATGACTTAGATATGCTAGCCATATAGGTTGCCCATTCGGGAAATATTTAACTGTAACCCTACTGTGTTTTAAATCCACACTACAAAATGTGTTAAATAATACCTAAAATATTTATAGTAGTAAGAACAACATGAATTTAGATCATGTCAGGCATGTAATTATATATAAGTAATACAATAATGAAAAAAATATAAAATACATATAAGTACATATGGACATGAATATAAAAGATAAAGAATAAAAAAATAAAAAAAAACATATACATGTTAAAAACATTTATTTCAAATGTAGCTGTTTGGGTTTGAGTACATGTTTTATGTTGACCATTTTATTAAGACATGGTGTCCAGTCAGCATGCATACAAATAATACAGTCAAACTCTTGTGAAACATAAATCATTAATATCATCACCGCAAGGATTTTTTCTAAGTGTCTCAACAACTCTAAACATAAATTCATGTTGTGTATCCATGTCTATCAAATGTTTAGCCAAAGCATTGGTCATTACCCCCTTCGTATTTCAGATCTATGTTCAATAATTCTTTATTTTAATTTCTGGACAGATTTAACTATGTAATAACAATTACATCTCTTACAAGTGGCTAAATAAATAATAAGAGAGGTGTTACAAGTTGTAAAACATTTGAAATTAAAAGCTTGTCCAGTTGTAGGAAGGATAAAAGTGTTGTCAGTTCAAATATAGTCAGAGCATGAACAATTAAAACAGGGAACGGTTCCCTATTTATTATAAACTCATACAGGAACCCTAGAGGGAAAACCCTTTTAGCAAAAATGCCTTTTAAGATTATGACAATTCCTGTATGAAATCAGGATTTTCACCTATATATTTCCTAAATTCAGGCAAAGCATGCAAGATTTCCCAATTAAATGTTAAAAATGATGTCCTTAATAGAATTTGTACATTTACTCTAGATCATTAAATAACAGAGTGGTTGACAGGATTTATTAAGAGAATTTGGCCACTAATACTATGAGTAGAAAAATAGGGTTTAGCTATAACCCCCCTTTCCAACAAGACCTTATTTTTTAGTTCTTTCCAAAGTATGTGGGTTGTAGGCCCTCTCCTTAAATTCAGATGTCATTTGCATCATATCATCAACGCACTTAAAATCTGTATTTAAATGACTAGCTCATATATACTGACTCTAACCATTCCTTTAAAAATATGGGTGGCATGCATACTAGTATTATGTAGATATTTATTCACTTGTACAGCTTTTCTGTGTATACTTGTTTGAATGTCAGCACCATTTAATTCCAAATTAACATCCAAACAATGAATCATAGTCTTAGAAAACGTCATCTCAAAGGTTAGGAACTCAGTAGTTTGATTTAAACAAATAAAATAATTAAGTTCAGTCTCTGAACCCTTCCAAATTAAAAAGAAAGCATGGTCAACAAAAAGCTTAAATAGTAAGACATTCCTTTTAAAGTCATTAGGGCCATTGTAAACATATTTTTCTTCCCACATACTCAATGTGAGCTTGTCGTATTAGCAACAGGAGTACCCATTGCTATGCCAGCAATCTGATGGTATAACTGCCCATCAAACATAAAAATATTGTTGGAAAGAACAAGCTCTAAAAGTTTATAAATAAATTCAGTTTCCCTCACTTCAAGTTGACCATATGCACACGAAAGTTCCTTAATGGCGTCTGTCCCATACTGTTTGGGAATTACAAAAAAGAGGGATTTTATATCAAGGATGACAAACACAAAATCATGATCAGAAGTAGATTGAGACCACTCAGAAAGCTGAAACAAAAAGTCACCAAGTATCCTTGATAAAACTTTTAACATGAATTAGATATTTACTCAATATAACCTGTAAATGCAAAGAAATTGGTTCTGTAGCCCAACCCCTACCAGAAACAATAGGTTGCATCAGGGGTTGGGGCAATGATTTATGAATCTTTAGAAGATCATATAAAACCAGAATGACAGGACAAGAAACAGTAAAGCAATTAAAAGTTTCCACAGATACATTATTCGTAAGCTGGAGATCATAAATACACATATTAATGTCATGAACTTAGGAATGTCACAAGCAATGACATGATGGAAAGCTTTCTCATCTGTTAGATAGAAGTGCAATAGTCATCACAGTTCATAATCACTTCGGCTCCCCCCTTGTCGGCTTCTTTAATTATGATGTTATTATTCAGTTGAAGCTTAAGGAAAGCATCATGCCCACTTTTAGAAACATTAGTTTTTCTAATGTCATTCCTCTCATACAATTCTCAATTTGTCTTTCACACAAACCATGGAAATCAGTAACTACCGGATTACTGAAGGGAACAAAGGTGCTATATTTTTTACATACCAGATTATTAAGAGGTATAGAGTCATTGAATGTTAGTTTCAAATTAAGATTACAGGTGAACAGCTTCAGATCCGTAACAGCTTCCACAAAACTGTCCTTAGCTGAAGACCACGACTTAGAGATAAATCTGCGGAAGTAAGCTCCAAACTAGATAAATTAACCACGCAGTTATTCAGCGTTACAGATGAGAAGATTCGCTGTGTTGTTCTCATCTGTGATTAGGTAGTCTCTAGATGTGGTTGGATCAGTGGAAGGACATTAAAAAAACTTCCACAGTGTTCTGATTAATATTAGTGGTGGCAACATTTTGCATAGAAGAAAGCAAAGTATTCACAATCACATTATTACAGGAGGAGGTAATAGAAGTATTATTTAGTTTTGTTGGAAAGTGGGGGTATAGCTAAACCTTATTTTTTTACTCATAGTATGAGCAGGAAAAACTTCTCTTAATAAATCCTGTCAACCACTCCTTTATTTAATGACCTACAGCAGCTGTACAGTTTCTGTTAAGGATATAATTTTTAACAATTGGGAAATTTTGCATGCTTTGCCTGAATTTAGGAAATATATAGGTGACAATCCTGATTTTCCATACAGGAATTGTCGTAATCTTAAAAGTCGTTTATGCTAAAAGGATTTTCCCCTCTAGGTTCCCTCTCTGAGTTTACAATAAATCAGGAACCATTCCCAGTTTTAATTGTTCATACTCTGACTGTATTTGTACTGGCAACACTTTTATACCTCCTACAACTGGACAAGCTTTTTATTTGAAATGTTTTGCAACTTATAACACCTCTCTTAGTATTTATTTAGCCATTTGTAAGAGCTGTAATTGTTATTACATAGGTAACTCTGTCAAGAAATTAAAAGAAAGAATTATTGAACATAGATCTGAAATACGAAGGGGGGTAATGGCCAATACTTTGGCTAAACATTTGACAGATATGGCTGCACAACATAAATTTATGTTTAGAGTTGTTGAGACACTTACAAAATACCCTCATGGTGGCAATATTAATAATGATTTACAGTTGAGGGAGTTTGATTGGATTATTTGTATGCATGCTGACCGGACACCAGGTATTAATAAAATGGTCAGCATAAAACCTGTACTTAAACACAAACAGCTATGTTTGAGATAATTTTTTTTTGCATGCACTTTTTATTTTTTTATTCTTTATCTTTATATCCATGTGTATTTATATATATTTTATGGGGTTTTTTTTGACATGCATATGTCCTTAAAAAATCTTATAATTAGGACTTAACTGATATTAATTTGTGACTTGATTGGTTGGGCTGTGTGTTTTGTACTATTTAAGAAGTGCTGTTGAGTGTTGCTTTACACTGATGAAGGATTTTAATCCGAAAGCTGTGTGTTTAATAAAGGCTTTAATCAACATTACAGAGTCTTCCTTTTTTAGACATTTTGTGGACAAATTATTACGTGAGGGATAAAAATTCACAGCGGGATATTCCAGTGTGATTCTTTGTCAGCTGTTCTTTTGTCTTGTCATTTACACATTAAGCTGTTAACTTAACACTTTAGGTCTTGGCAGCAATTTGGCTCCTAGAAAACAAACTTGCTTATAGATTTCTCATCTACGTTTTACGGATAACTTAAAACTATACAGCATACATCAGATGAGGTGTTGAAAGGACAAGTACAATTGCAAGTGGTTAAAACTTTCTCAGATGACATAAGAATGACATTTTGTTTTGATAAATGTGCAAGTGCAACATTTAAAGTGGAAAAGTTGAAATACCAAGGAAGTATCAATCTAGGACAGGAATGTGATATAAAGGAACCTGAAAGGGACAGTGTGTGTAAATATTTGGGAATTAATAAAACATTAGCAATAAAACATACAAATGTGAATAAAACTCAGCAGAGAATACTTCAGAAGACTAAAATTAATACTGAAAACAGCCCTGACATCTAGGGATAAAGTCCAAGGAATAAACCAATTTGCTCTTCCTGTTTTAACTTACAGTTTTGATGTGACTGGCCAGATAAACAAGAAAAATGCTTCATGCTTATAAAATTATACATAAAAATCAATGTATACTAAGGCTATATATTCCACACTCTGAAGGAGGTATGGGCCTCCTCAAAAATTGATTATATGCATAGATCTGCAGTTGTGAAACTGCATGCATATCTGTTGACCTCATCAGATCCAAACACAGTTAAAGTTTTAAAACCTGAAGAAAGGAAGTCTAAGATGACGTCTCTGCTTAGTTTAGCAGAAGTATTCAGGTGGAAAGTGGGAATGGAAATCAAACTAGACATAGACAAAAAATGGACAGCAGCTGAATGTGCCAAAATTATATATATATATATATATATATATATATGGATTCACTTCATAGCATTGAAATATCAAAATACTGAAACTCAAAACACTGAAACCAAAATACTGAAAGCTCAAAATACTGAAAGCTCAAAATACTGAAAGCTCAAAATACTGAAACTCAAAATACTGAAAACACATATTATGCGTAAACTCAGCTTAAACAACATAAATCATAACAATTTCTACCAAATATGCAGGGGGCAAGCCCTGCACCCCCATGGGGTTGCTTTACCCCTGCTAATTAAATATATCAACTCCAAGATTGCACATAGTGTAGTTAAGTACAATCTTGGAGTAGTTATATATAATTAGCAGGGGGTGTGGGGGGTGCAGGGGGGCTTGCCCCCCTGCATATATTTGGTAGAAATTGCTATGATTTATGTTGTTTAAGCTGAGTTTATACATAATATGTGTTTTCAGTATTTTGAGTTTCAGTATTTTGAGTATTCAGTATTTTGAGCTTTCAGTATTTTGGTCTTCGGTATTATGAAGTTTTGTCATTTTCAGTATTATGAAGTTTCAGTGTTATGAAGTGAATCCATATATATATATATATATATATATATATATATATATATATATATATATATATAGACAATGATCAAATCAGAAGAAAGACAATTTGGAAAATCCATAAATACATTGGCAAGTATAGATCTCCTGGAACAACCTCATGTTGATCAGGAGTTAATGCAGGAACGGTTAAGCAGAGGTGAGTTGAAACCAAAGGGTGAAAGGCTAATAATGGCAGCCCAAGACAGTGGACTACATGTAATACTGATTTACAAAGTTCACTGAATATGTGGGAGTGACAGACAAGTGAAGGTTCTGTAAAAAAGATCTGGAAGCAGTCACACACCTTGTTGATCCATGTGATACACTCATGGCAGAGGGCCTGTGCACCGAAAGGCACAACACTGTGGCAAGACTGTTGCACTATGGATTGTGCAAACACTACAACACAAGTATCTGAGAAGCAGTGGAAACATGAACAATAAAGCATTATAGAGAATAATGAAGTGTACATTGCATGGGATCATCCACTACTAACAATTCAAAAACAGATGCATGAAAACCAGATATAGTAGTCCATTAAAAAAGACAAAAGTAGCATCGATCACTGAAATTGCTATACCCAGTAACTACAATGTCTCACCGAGAAACAAAGTCATAAAATATCAGGATTTTCAGGCAAAAACGGGCAGTGTGGAAGAAAGTTGCATACACAATTCAAACAGTAGTAGCAGCAATGGGTCTAATAAAAAAATCTACATTTGTATTTAGATATGCTACTGATGCATGTAACTCCATATGAATTACAGAAAGAGTCAGTTCTGGGCACATTGCTGGTGCTGTGAAGAGCACTTTTGATTAACCTCGGAGACTGAAATGATACTACTTTCATGAACTTTAATTAGACCCTGATTTAGGAATGGGGCCCATGCCCACCATGGTGTTAGACACCCAAAAGATTTGGAGAAATTAAACACAGTAAAACGACTTAAGCATGTGATTATACTAGATTAGAAGTTTGTATGTAGGAATATAGTTTTAATGTTTAAAAAACACATTTTAAATCTCAAGTATGCTGAGGCAAAGTAACAGTCCTTGCCATTTGCAAATGTGCAGTACAAATCTCCTGCAGACCCTTGCAGAAGGAACAAAGATGAAGTGTGTTTACAGAAGAGTGTAGCAACTCATTCATATGTTCCAAATCAAGAGATCTACTCGGAAGCATTCAAAGTCATATCTAAATGGGGCATTATAATTCAGAAAGCTTACTCTGAAGGTGAAACACTGTCAAACAGGAAGTGAATTCAAGCCTTCACAGGAGAATTCAGTAAGGAAAAATGCAGTGGCATTCTGCATTATTTGCAAATGGTCACTCTCCGTCACTGCTGAAACAGATATGCTTGCTGGCACTAACTCGAATAAGGCACAAAAGTTAATTAATCCACAAGAAGAAGTCTGCATTTTTGCGGATGAAAGCGCTTAACTGTTACAAGTGTTTTTAAGGTATACTGTTGTGCTTCTTTGTGGGTGATTAAATTTCGTTGTGGATTAATTAACTTTTGTGCCTTATTTGAGTTAGTGCCAGCAAGCATATCTGTTTCAGCAGTGACGGAGAGTGTCCGTTTGATACGGGACTTTCTGGTGTTGTTTTTGTGCGTTGGAGGTAGTTATTTGCAAATGGTGCAAACCATCCTCAGATACATCACACTGCAGCAGACTAATGATGAAATAACCAAGAAATTTACGAACAAACACATTTATATATGCAGCTAACACTGGATAATTTTGCCTGCTGCATTATTTCACATACTGAGATAGCACTGTTTCTGTGGAGATGTTTTTTCTTGCAATATGACTACTGACATCAGACTGTAGCATGTACAAAAGAAGTACTACAAAATGTAACTAACTTGGTAATCAAAATCTTAGTTCTGAGAATGAAATGCATCTTTTCATAGTACAATATATGTGACAGTAACAGTTCAATTTCTGACATTTCTAACCCACAGTTGTTGATCTCAGGTGGAACTGAAAATTCAGATGTTTACTCTGAGTTCTATATGTAGGGTGGCCACGGTGGTGCAGCGGTTAGCGTTGCTGCCTTACAGCAAGATGTTCTCCGGTTCGATTCACGGCTGGGGTGCCTTCTGTGCGGCGTCTGCATGTCCTCCCTGTGGTCACGTGGGTTTCCTCCGGGTGCACCGGTTTCCTCCCACATCCCAAAGACATGCTGTAGGTGGATTGGACACTCTAAATTGGCCCTAGGCATGAGTGCGTGCATGTGTGTGCCTTCTGTGGAAGGTTGGGCGCCAGGCTGGCAACTCGACACCGTACAACTCCACTGCCAATCATGAGCAGGCAGGAGATCCGCTGTGGCGACCCCTAACCGGGAAAAGCCGAAAGAAGAAGTCTCTGAGTTCTATATGTGCTCTGAGGCAATCATCATACACTTGTATCTATGGATGTCACTAAACCAAATGCTGCCTTTGTTAAATCTAGAGGCACAGGAAATATGAAGCTCCTGACTATGATTCCAGGAAGCATCTTTACTAACTCTAAAGGAAAGCCTAGGAGGCTGACATGTTGCACCCAGTATAGTCACCCCAAATACCCCTCCAATTTACAAACATTTAGAGAAACCTTACAAGCAGAAGTACTGCCACTGCTACCACAGTTTAAACTGTATGGTGTATTCAGTGCAGTTATATGGCTCTTCCCTGTCAATATTAACACAGACATAGTGACTACATACAAAATGATGTTAATAACTTGGTATTCTACAACATTACAGCATGGAAAATTGCGTGCTGACATTTCTTCATATTTGTCTATAATATACATAACTTGTGTACTTTTGGAAATTTTGGTTAAACAATTACCAGCCAGCACAGAAGGACTCATTTATTTACCTAGTATGGGATTTTACTATACACAGAGGAATTTTATGAGATTGTGAAGAACTTTATTAGAAATGTACTCATTTTACTTTAGATCCAAGTCTAGTAAGCAGTGAATTTCTCAAGTTTCAAATTAACAAAAATCTTAATTTTAAACTGTTCCATTACATTAGGAACATCTGATGTAGTAATGAAATCAACCTCACTGAAAGTATATAAAAGAAACACAATAAGCCTTTTAAATAAATGCAATGAATTTAAGATCACAACAGATGAGTGGAATTAAGGCATTAAATGCATTAATAATGAGCAACTAAAAACCTTGTTTGAGTACACATATGGACTACCTTTTAACTGTAACTAAATCCACCAGAGGCAGAGGTTCTGTATTTTACAAACTGAGTTTATCGGTTATAAATTTTGAAGCACAGCCAGAAGTACATTCTCTAGTATTAAAAATGAACAGTAACAGGATCTGATTTTCCAGCTTCTAATACGTCAAAACTCACAGCAACTTTATCACCATTATTTTTTTACATTATTTAGTACAACTGAGAATGACGTTTCAAGTGTTTTATTTGGTGAATGCAACTGTACTCAAAGCTTTGAAGTATTTTAATTGGAAGACAGTTTTTGAAAATACATTTCTGGAATTTCTAATCAGTAATGTTTTTTTTACAACCTGCAGCTTGCAGCATCAATAACTTGGTGTATAATGTTTCACTTGAGCTTCCAGTGAGCAACTTGAACTATAATTTAATAACATTCAATACCTAGGTGGCAATCAATGAAAATCTTTCAGGTTAAAGAACTTTTTTTTAATCAATTTTAATTTTCAAACTATTAAAGTTCTAAATAATGACTGAAACAGATTACTTGATTTGAGTAATTAACATATGCATAGAGCAATTTTTATAATTAATGCTAAAATGCTATAAAATACCAATTTATTTACAATGAAAAACATGCTACTTATTTTACTTGTATTTGTTTTCTGGGGTAGAGCACAAGTTCCACGCATCTTTTCAGACTCACCCAGGGAGGGGTATCTGGTTAATGGACTTGCTCAGAGGAGGCTGAGGGAATAAACCTTCCACGACTCACACAACACTGAAAAGGAATGCATCATGGTGGAATAATAGACAAACTGTACTCTGAAAAGAAGAACAATTACTTCTATCTATACAAGACGTACAACAACGATTACATAATTTTCAACAGCACCCCTCCTACACAACACCCATGCAAATTAAAACCATTCCAAGAATTGTATGGGATTTACAAAAGGAGCATAAAGGCTGATCTCAAATGAGAACATTATGGGAATCTAGTTCCATATGAAAATGTGTTGTATGCATTCTGAGGATAGCAATCCCCCTCTCCTGATGACGTGTTGCTCAGCAGACAAAGCACTGTATATAAACACTACTGGAAAAAAGGCAAAAGTTAACTTTTTTGCATGTCTCAGAAATAAAAAATACCAACAATGGAACACAGTGTGGTGCAGGCAAGGTGGCCGCTACAATCATACTACTCACTCTCACACACAAACACACACACATTGATGCTGCTGAACTCCTGCCAGTAGCAGTTCATAACAAATCATATACCCTTCATACATCATTATTATGCAAATTACCCTAGTCGTGCTGTCATGCCTAAGCAGTGAACCATTTTTATGGATTTCTCCTAGACATGACAACAATCACAGCACAATGTGAAAGAGCACTTTGGTCCAGTATAATATACTTTACTGAGTAACTACATGTAGCTACTTAGTAAAGTATATTACACAGTAAACTATATTACTAAGCTGACCTTCACTGCTGTACTGTGTAGCTCCACTATGCTACAGAGTACATCTCCCACCCCATTGTGCACACATTACACAGTCGTATAGTGTGTGTTTCTGGGTGTCACTCAAGAATTTGCTAGGACTGTTGTATGCTGCTGGGGAGTAGCAGGATCAATATCCTTGGGTTCCTTCATGGCAGTGTAGTACATGTAGTGTGCAGGAAATATACATTTGCACACACCGTTCATGACGAGCAGGGCTTGAATGTACAGACAATAACAAAAAACTGAAGAGTAATGTGAATGCAAAAGGACACAAATAAGGAAGGTACATACTGTAGCAATATGTAATGAATGCAAAATTACAAAATTAACGATAAACGTCTGCAGGCCAAGAAAAGTAAAGTTGTGTACACTTACCATAAATGTAGATGTTTGAGTGCATTCACTGTTGCAGTCCTTACAAATGAGTTACCCGTCTCCCGGTAGCCCGCAGTCGACCAGAATACAAAGTCATTGGTATATGGCGTCGGCTGCCTCCAGATTAAGCCTAATGCCAGGACGTCAGGTATAAAGGCAGGCAGCCAACGTTATTTCCTCAGTTTTTCTTGCCATAACTGTCAGGAGCCCCCAAAAAAAGTAAGACCAGGTAAAGAAAAAAAATCCAATCTGTGCCCTAGGAAAAAAGGGGGATGGAAGGGGGGGACCAGGACTGAAACAGTGAATACACTTGAACATCTACATTTATGGTAAGTGTACACAACTGTACTACGTTCAGCATGTTTCACTGCTGCAGTCCTTACAAATGGGTTGATTCCCAAAGCCCAGGAAAAAACAAAAAGGGACGAGGAACACCACTGATTAATGGTTGGTAAGAATGCCCTGCAACACTGCGGTGGCAAAACAAGCCTTGGAAATCTAGGGCAAATTGTAATGTTTGGAGAAAGTGTGGACAGAGGTCCAGGTTGCTGCATCCAGGATGTCCTTAGTAGGTACACCTCTTAAAAAAGCTGCTGAGGTAGAGATAGCTCTAGTAGAATGGGTCCTAATGCCCTGAGGAGGAACCTTGCCATGCTGTAAGTAACAAAAGTGAATACAATGAGCAATCCACTTAGAAATAGTCTACTTAAAAATAGCTTTGTCCTGGGCTCCAGGAGCAAAACTGACCAACAACTAATCTGACATTAGGAAAGGTTTAGTCCTATCCAGATAAAATCTAAGTTGCCTATGCACATCCAGAGAATGTAGCAACCTTTCTCCTCTATTCTGAGGATTAGGAAAGAAGGTAGGCAGGTGGACAGACTGGTTAAGAGTCAGGTTAGAAACCACCTTAGGCATAAAAGAAGGATTAGTCCGAAAAGAAACCTGATCCACATGGAAAGTGATAAAAGACTCTACTGCCATTAAGGCCTGCAGATCAGACACTCTTCTAGCTGAAGTAATGGCCAAAAGAAATGCAGTTTTCCAGGAGAGAAACTTCAAATCTGCAGAGGCAGCAGGCTCAAAGGGAAGTAGAGTAAGTTTTTCAAGCACAAAATTAAGATCCCAAGCAGGAATAGATGACCTTCTGGGAGGCTTTAAATTGCTAATTCCCCTGAGGAACTGTTTCGTCAGGGGCCTGAGAGAAAATGGGTTGTTCAAAGGAACAGTGAGCAGAAATAGCTGAAGCATGAATCTTGATAGAAGAGAAGGAAAGTCCGCCATTAAGTAAACCTGCCAGACAATCAACAATTAGAGGAAGAGTAGGTTGAGATGGGTCTTCTCCTCGAGTCTGCATTCAAATGGAGAATCTTATCCACTTATCTGCATAAGATTTCCTAGTACTAGGCCTCCTGGCCTCATGAAGGATCTCAACTAACTGTTGAGAAAGGTTTAAATTATGAGTCAGGCAGTCAAATGCAGAGTCGGAAGGTGATGATGCAGAATCTTTCTTCCACCCTGAGCCAAGAGATTTGGTATCAGGGGAAGATGCAAAGCCTGAGACTGGGAGACACTGCGAAGAAGTGGATACCAATGCTGCCTGGGCCAGTCTGGAGCTATGATGATGGCCCTTGGTTTTTCATCCCTTATCTTTAACAGCACTCTGGGAAGAAGAGGCAAAAGAGGGAATGCAGAGATCAATAACTGCGTCCAGGGGAAGAACAGAGCATCCACTTTCCAACCCTTGTTGTGATGATCCTTGGTGCAAAAGGTTAGAAGAAGGTGGTCGGTCAGGGAAGAAAAGAGATTCACCTGAGGAGTGCCCCAACGCTGAAGGATGTGATGGAAGATGGTCTTGTTTAGTTGCCACTCGTGAGGATCCAGGACCTGCCTGCTCAATTGGTCTGCCAAGGTGTTGAGCCTTCCTGGAATAAACTGGGCTATCAGATGAATGCCCAAAGAACTGCCATGGACCATAGTCTCATGCTCTGTCTGCACAGGGGGAAAGAATGAGCCCCTCCCTGCTTGTTGATGTACCACATGATTGTAGTGTTGTCTGTCCTGACTTGAAGAGTACCAGGAGAGAAAAGATGCTTGAAAACCATCAAGGCCTACTGAACTGCCATCATTTCCTTCAGAGTTATGTGCAGTTGAGCTTGTTGATAGGTCCAAGTTCCCTGAATGCATGTGCCCTCTAGATGTGCTCCCCAAGCATAGTCCGATGCATCCATGGTGATAGCCTGGATGGCAGGAGGTAGACAGAAAGGTAGGGCTTTGTTCTGTGCACAGGCCGTAGCCCACCAAAGGAACTCCATCTGCAGGCAGGGAACCAAAGGAAGAATCAAGTCTAAATCCTGAGTGTGTAGACACCAAAGGTTTTTGAGGTACCATTGTATTTTCCTCATATGCAGTCTTGCACATGGAATCATTAGAATACATGAAGCCATGAACCCCAGGGCTTGCAGGAATTGCCTTGCAGAGAGCTGGGTCATGCTTGCCAAGTCCTTACAGTTGAAAGATCCGTCTGTTTCTCTTGAGGGAGGGATACCATCTCGGCGGCTGTGTTCAGACTAGCTCCCAGGAATACAATCTCCCTGGTAGGTACCAGTTTTGACTTCTTTTCGTTGATTGTGTAGCCCAAAGAGGTGAGAAGGTTCTTTACAAAGTCCAAATCCTTTAGAAGTTGCTCTGGAGAGTTTGCTTGAATACGGCAATCGTAAGGGTAAATTTGAATGTTTCTTTGCCTGCAAAAGGCAATGACTGGAGCAAGACATTTTGTAAAAACTCTGGGAGCAGTAGATAAGCCAAAGGGCAGTGCAGAGAATTGGAAGTGCCTGCTCCCCACTCTGAAATGAAGGAACTGCCTGCAGCTTTCTCTTATAGGGATGTGCAAGTAAGTTTCTTTTAGGTCCAAAGTCACCAGCCAGGAATTCTTGGCCAGCATTGGCAGCAACTGCTGAAGTGTGAGCATTTTGAATTTGGGAATCACCAGAAAGGTGTTTAGAATGGGCAAATTCAGAATAGGGTGCCAGGTGCCCCCTTTTTTGGGAACCAGGAAATGTCTTGAGTAAAAACCCTGGCCTATCTGTAGTGCAGGAACTGGCTCTAGTGCTTCCAGGTTTAGCATGGAAGAAATTTGTTTTTCTGCTTCTGCTCTTTGAAGTGGGGGAATATCTGGACATCCTTGGAGGACCAGGAAGGTGTGAAAGGAGAATTTCTAGCCTTGGGATACTATTTTTAGCACCCATTTGTCATTCATGATAGTATGCCAGACATCTGCAAAAATGGCTAACCTTCCCCCCAAAGGAAACCCTGGGCCCGCAAAGGCAAGAAGGGGAAAGCCGGAGTCATTGAGAATGTTTGGGAAGTCTGCTTAGAACTCCCAGATTTAGAAGATGAAGCCTGCCAGTGTTTAGCCTTGTGAGGGGTGGAAGTCTGTAGCCCCTGGATCTAGTATGACCCTGTTTACTAGGGTCAGGAAAAGTCCAACTCTTAGAAGGGTAATGCCTGCTAAAACGAGGATGCTGAACTTGCTGAAAGTCCTTAACAGTTTGCATAGATTTAGCCTTATCCTCCAGCTTCTTCAATACCTCTTCTGCTTTGCTTCCAAAAAGATTGTCTTTATGCAAAGGCACATTTAGTAATTTAGACTTTACAGGTTCAGAAAGGGGCTGTTCCCTGAGCCAAGCATGTCTTCTGATAATGGAACCAGTGGCCGCTGCTCTGCAAGAAGTCTCCAAAGTGTCAAAACCACAATGTAGAGAATGTTTAGTAACCAGAGTGGTAGAATTCAATAAGTCTTGCATGTCCTTATTCTCCATCAGGGAAGGAACACCAGCAATTTTTGCCTTGATAGCCTCCAAAGTATGCTGCTGATACTTAAGCATATGAAAGAGACAATTATCAGAACTAATTGCCAGGGTGGAAGAAGTATAAACCTTCTTACCCCACCTAAGGCCCTAGATTCCCTGTCAGAAGGAACAGGATTTTTAGCAACCGTGGCTTTAACACCCTTAGGGCACTGAGAAATAATCTCTGGATCAGCAGTAGGATTCTTGAAAAGGAACTGACGAGAATCAGGAACTCTATAATATCTGTTAGGCTTTCTGGGAGAAGGAGGAACAGAATTAGGAGTCAAAGAATTCTCCATGAAAACATCATCAACAACTTCCAAAACCGGAGGAATAGCCAAAGGCTTATGCTGAGGCAAATCCAAGAACTCCCTAATCCGCTTCTTAGACTGACGGAAATCCTGACTTTCCCATCTAAAATGCTCCCTGAGGGTATTCAGAGTATCCCCAAAACAGAAATCTTCTGGGGGGGGGGGGGGCAGAAGGGATGGAGTCTTCAAAATCAGAGTCCTCAAAACCAGAAAAAAGCTGAGAATGTCCTTCATCAGCAGAGTTGCTAGAAACTTCTGAGTCTGAGGCAGACAAAACATCTGGGGATGAATTCCCTAGCCCTCTTAGCAGGAGAGGCTGAGAGCCCCTGATAAGAGTTAAGAGATCACTAGCCATCTTAACCCTAACTGAGGGGAGGCCGATGCCTGTTTAGTAGTAGATTTTCTGGAGAGAGGCTTACTAGAAAGCTGGAGGTACTCAGGAGGCCTAGCCACCACAGAAATGTGGGCTGAGGTCGTCGGTCTGGATCTGGTCTCCGGGCGGAGAAAAGAGGCCTCAGAAGCCAGCACCTGCCTAGCGGCTCCGGATCCATCAGAGGCGATGACTGGCCGGTCAGAAGGCAAGGTAAAAGCCTGAGAAATGGAGGACTCAGGAAAGGCCTCCGAAGACACCTGTCACTGGACATCTGTGGACTGCAGGGGCAAGGAAAGCGCCTCACTGGCTGCCGCTGGACCAAAAAACAACTTAATAGGGATGTCGTCAGTTAATTTAACCCTAAGGCCTGTCGCGGTCCTTATCCTTGCGCTTCTTACGCACATCCAAAGTTGGGAGACCAGAAGACACCATACCAACAAACTCAGGCCAAACTCTGAAGTGCTTATACAAAATCCTAGCTCTACGGCGTATGGTATGTGGGTTGAAAAAAGCACAGAGATCACAATTTGGGACGTCATGCTCAAGGCCCAGACAAGTAATACAGTAAGAATGAAAATCACGATGTGGAATCTGTTTTCCACAGGCAAGACAGTTATTAATTTTCTCTGACATTCGTTAAAGCAAGAAAAAAGGGTCCCTAACGGGGTACTTATCTGAGGATGTCTTCAACTTTAGAAGTCGGAATAGAAAAAGAAGGTAAACGGCCAACTCGTGCGAATTGCTTCTGCTTCGGGCTCTGTGGCAGGAAAAGGAGAAATGACGTTGGCTGCCTGCCTTTATACCTGACGTCCTGGTGTCAGGCTTAATCCGGAGGCAGCCGACGTCATATACCAAGGACTTTGGTATTCTGGACGACTGTGGGCTACCGGGAGATGGATAACCCATTTATAAGGACTGCAACAGTAAAATACCATGAACATCAGCTTGCCTGTTCAACTTCATGGCAATATTTTTAATCCAATATTTCCCAATAGTAGAGGTGAAGAACAAATGATGTCAAGCCACGCAGAGAAAAAGGAAGATATATCATCCCACATAAATAAGATTTATTTATTTTGTTTCTATAACCCTGACAAAGAGTCAAGTACTTATCAGCTTTCACACCCCTTTTCTTTAACAGGACAATAACTTAAAAGGTTCACTTCCAGTAGATCGTATCCAGTCACCTCCCCAGAACATCAATTCCAGAACTAAGGATGGCTCACTGCAAGCAATACTGCTAACATGCTACTGGAAAAGTGAAAGGCAGATAAAAAAATTAAGTCTAAAGGACGACAACATCTCATAGGTATTTTTGCATTTCTACCACTTTTTTTCATTTAGATGTTTTCTTGATTATTTTACCTTTCCATAATCTTAAATACTGTTAATATCCAGTTATCATGCTTCTGTCTTGGGCACATACAGTAGAACCTGTAACATATTTTATGCCATTATCACTTCTGCATAGAGAATTTTGCCTTTTAAATTATTGTAGTAGAAAGAAAACAGACCTGAAACATGTGCATCTTGACTTCCATGGATGTCTTCCCTACCCAAGACACATTGCCAGTGAATTTTATGTCACGGTCTGGGTACACTACCTTCTTGCGCATATCTGAATGATAGAGCACAGATACATAAAATACAATATACAAACCACTGCTGGCAATTAACAAACAAGAAAAGAAATCCAGTATGTTAGAACACACAAAAACATGGATCTAAGAACATAAGTTTTCAGGCAAGTATCCTCCAAGTACCAAGAAGGAAAACTACTACTTCAAGGAGACTACAATGAGATAAAAGCATTACAGAACAGTTATTTTATATAACTTCTGTTGGCTTGGATATCCCAATAGGACAGAGCCCATTTTCAGGAGAATCCTAAATATACAAACTCCACAAAATTAAATTTTTGATACAACTATAATATATTGTTTACTTATGTATCATATGAAAACCTTTACATGTACCATTATAAAGAAAAAAAAAATAAAACTATTTACTGCAACGGAAATGCTTCACTTAAGGTGATAACCAGTATTTCATGTCATCCTCTCACCCAGAAGACCTCATATTTCTACCCCAGAAAGGCAACTTGGCCTTTCACATTCATATTCTGCTGTTTGATAATGGTTACAATGCTACTGTGATGGCCATAACTAACTATTCATACATTTTTTACATTCTAATATAATAAAACTATATCATTTAAAAATGCAAAACACAGTGATCTTTGCTGCAAAAAATGATGAGATGGTATAAAGCATGTTTCTGTCTTACTCTAATATATATTACATGTTTCAGGGTAATTCAGTAAATGGTTTCTCCAAATAAGTAACAAATATGCTATAGAAATACCATTACTCCACATTTATAATCAGTGAGACAATAATTTAGCAAAATTCTACAATCAGGAAAAGTACAGTTGTGTACCTACCATAAATGTAGATATTAGAGTGTATTCACTGTTGCAGTCAATTACAATCGGGTTATCCTGCTGGGAGGCTACCTGGTCCAGCGTCGGTTGCTGTCGCCTCCTCCCTGACATCAGTGCACCAGGGGTATAAAAGATGCAGCCGATGCCATTTTCTTCAGTTTTTCTTGCCCCAGATGTCAGGTGCCCCCAAAAGGGTAGGCTAATTTCTGCCAATAAACATGCATGCAGTAAAATAAAACTCTTCCTTCATCTACAAGCAAATACACCACATAGGTTGTATAGAATAGTGAAGTACAGATAAACCCTAGCAAAATAAAGTGGGATGGTGGGAGTGTAACCTGGAGTGCAACAGTGAATACAGTAACATCTACATTTATGGTAGGTACGCAACTGTACTATGTTCATTGTGTTTCACTGTTGCAGTCATTACAATTGGGTTGAATCCCAAAGCTAAGGTTGGGCGGCTGGGGCTAAATAGGATTAGGAGAGGCTATGAGGCCCCTGCAGAACTGCAGTGGCAAAGCCTGCCCTGGATTTAGAGTAGAGAGGTAAGTGATAGTGCTTTGTAAAAGTGTGCACTGAAGTCCAAGTTGCAGCCTCTAAGATGTCTTTGGTTGGTACTCCTCTGAGGAAGGCTGTTGAAGTGGCTGCTGCTCTGGTTGAATGTGGCCTAATGCCATTAGGCACTGATTTGCCATGCTGTGAATAGCAGAAATGAATGCAGTGGCCTATCCACTTTGAAATAGTCTGCTTTGAGATAGCCTTTCCTTGTGACCCTGCAGCATATGCCACTAAAAGTTGTTCAGTCTTTCTGAAAGCTTTGGTTCTGTCCAAGTAGCTGCCTGTGAATGTCCAAAGAATGCAGAAGTCTCTCACTCTTATTCTGTGGTTTTGGATAAAAAGGTAGGCAAATTAATTGTTTGATTCAGGGCCACACTGGACACTACCTTAGGCATACATGTAGGGTTTGTCCTCGGAGAAACTCTGTCAGGATGGAAAATGATAAAAGATTCCACAGCCATGAGTGCCTGTAACTCCAAGACTCATCTTGCAGAGCTTATTGCTAGGAGCAGAGCTATTTTCCAGGATAAGAATTTTATATCAGCTGTAGAGGCTGGCTCAAAAGGAGGCAGTGTGAGTTTTTCCAAGACATAATTGAGGTCCCATGCAGGTATTGGTGCTCTCCTTGGAGGTCTTATGTTTTTGGCCACTCTGAGGTACTGCCTTAGTAATGGATGAGAAAAAATAGGTGGTTCTGTATTGTAATGAGCTGAAATGGCAGAGACATGAATCTTAACTGATGAAAAGGATAGGCCTTTGTCCAGCATCTCAGTTAAGTATAGCAAAATCTGAGGAATATTTGGTACAATTGTGTCAATTCCTTGTGCCTGGTTCCAAGCACAGAATCTCTTCCATTTTTCTGCATAGGATTTTCTGGTGCTAGGCCTCCTGGCCTCCAAAATAACATCCATCACTGCTTTAGAGAGAGGTGTGTTTTGAATGGTTACATTATTTGCCATGCTGCCAGATTTAAGGTTCTGAGTTGGATGTCCATGATCTGTTTTGTTGGGTCAATAAGTGAGGAATTTGAGGTAATGTCCATGATGGGCAATGAGACAAGTTCTTTAGGATTGGATACCAGTGCTGGCGGGGCCAGTCTGGGGCAAACAGCATCATTTTTGGCTTGTCTGACCCTTAGGAGTACCCTGGGGAGGAAAGGCATATACTGTTAAGTTTTTCCACCTGAAAGACAGAGCATCCACTTTCCATGCTTGCTTGTGATAAGTCCTTGTGCAGAAGCTCTGTAGTTGGCAGTTGTGAGGGGAGTGAAAATAGGTCTATGTCTGGACATCCCCAGTTCCTTGTTATCATGCTGAAGACTTGTGGATACAATTTCCACTCATGGGGATCCATTTGGTTTCTGCTTAGTTCGTCTGCCAGAGTATTTATTTTTCCTAGCAGGAACTGTGCTTGCAGATGTACTCGGTAAGTCAATGCTGTGTTCCACAAAGTCATGACTAGTCTGCAGAGGGGGTAGGAATAAGTGCCTCCCTGCTTGTTTATGTAACACATGACTGTAGTATTGTCCGTCATTATCAATAGTTGTCCTGGATAAAGTAGATCCTTGAAGGCTGTCAGGGCATTTTAAACAGCTAGCATCTCTTTTTGATTGATATGCAGATGCATTTGGCTTGTGGACCATGTGCCCTGAATACATCTTCCTGCCATGTGGGCCCCCCAGGCATAATCTGATGCATCTGTTGTTAATGTTTGCCTGGCTGTGGGTAAAGTGAAAGGCTGTCCCTTGTTGTGGTGACAGGCCTATGCCCACCATCAAAACTCCTGTTGCAGGCAGGGAATGAGGGTAATTATTGTTTCCAGGCTGTGGCAATGTTGAGTCCAAACACTTTTTAGATACCATTGTAGTTTCCTCATATGCAGTTTTGCATATGGAATTAGCAGAATGCAGGATGCCATGAAACCCAATGCCTGCAGAATTTTTCTTGCAGATAAAGTACAGTTTTGTACCTACCATAAATGTAGATGTTCGAGGATCCACATTGCTGCAGTCCTAACTATTGGGTAGTCCGCTGTCCAGTCGGCCCGAATACCAAAGTATATGGCTGACGTCGGTCACGGCGCATTAGACTGACGTCAGTACGTCAGGGTACTAATGCGCATGACCGACGTCATATCCTCAGTCTTTTCTTGCCCCAGATGTCAGAAGACCCTAAAAAGACAAGGCCAAAACCAAAACACACCAAACATACCTGCACCAAAAACATATACAATATATACAAAGGTACCAGAATATAATCTCACCTACACAACCACCCCTAAACACAGAGGGGAAGGAGGGAGGGTAATTGGACTGCAGCAATGTGGATCCTCGAACATCTACATTTATGGTAGGTACAAAACTGTACTATGTTCTTCATTCCACATTGCTGCAGTCCTAACTATTGGGTAGAATCCCAAAGCAGAGGTAAGGGAGGCTGGCAAATCATAAGGAAGCAGGAGCTGATAACATGCCTTGCAAAATAGCTGTGGCAAAACCAGCCCTAGACTTAGAGTAGAGAGGAAGGTGGTAATGCTTAGAGAAAGTATGCACTGAACTCCAAGTAGCTGCCTCCAAAATATCCTTAGTTGCCACCCCCCTTAGAAATGCTGTTGAAGTGGCAGTAGCCCTAGTGGAATGAGGCCTAATCCCAGCTGGAATCTCTTTGCCATGATGGGAATAACAAAATGCAATGCAAAACCCAATCCACCTAGAAATAGTTTGTTTTGACACAGGCTTGCCCTGCGCACTCAAAGCAAAAGAAACAAACAACTGCTGAGACTGTCTAAAATCCTTAGTCCTGCTTAAATAATAACGCAATTGCCTGTGTACATCTAAAGTGTGCAAAATCTTTTCCCCTTTATTTTGGGGATCTGCATAGAAAGTAGGCAAATGAATAGTTTGGTTTAAAGCCACACTAGAAACCACCTTAGGCATAAAGGAAGGATTAGTACGTAATGATACCCTATCCTTATGAAAAATCAAAAAAGGCTCAACCGCCATAAGGGCCTGTAACTCAGAAACCCTTCTTGCAGAAGTAATAGCCAACAAAAAAGCAGTCTTCCATGACAAGTATTTCAGGTCAGCAGTAGCTGCAGGCTCAAAAGGTTGTAGAGTAAGTTTCTCCAACACAAAATTGAGATCCCAAGCAGGAGTAGGAGCTCTATTGGGGTCTTATATTCTTTGCCCCTCTAAGAAATTGCTTGAATAAAGGATGTGAAAACAATGGTGGGTCACAATCATAGTGAGCTGAAATTGCTGCAGCATGAATCTTAATGGAAGAGAAAGACAAACCTTTGTCCAATAACTCAGTAAGATATTGAAGAGCCACACTCAAATTAGGCTCGAAATCTCCAAATTCTGTGCTGCAGTCCAAAATAAAAATCTCTTCCATTTTTCTGCATACACTTTCCTTGTACTAGGTCTTCTGGCTTCCATAATCACATTTAAAACCTGTTGAGGAAGTTGAGACCTGCTGTCTTTCAAAACAGAATATGCCAGGCTGTTAGATGAAGAGTTTGAAGCTTGACATTGAGCAGATGACCGTCCCTCTGAGACAATAGGTGTGGAATCAAGGGTAAAGGCCATGGAGGCTTCCTTACCAGACTCCTCAGTAATGGGTACCAGTGCTGCGAGGCCAATCTGGAGCTATTAAAATCATCCTTGGCTTGTCTTGTCTGACCTTTAGAAGCACCTTTGGGAGAAGAGGCAGAGGTGGAAAAGCATACACATGAAGATTTTTCCAACTGAAAGAAAGAGCATCCACTTTCCAAGCTGTGTGATGAAATCCCTTCGTGCAAAACTTTGGCAGCTGGTGGTTTAGTGGAGAAGCGAACAGATCTATGTCTGGAGTTCCCCATGACACTGTCAATTTTTGAAATACATGAAGATCCAGTTTCCACTCGTGGGGATCCATGATTTGTCTGCTTAACACATCTGCTAAGGAGTTCTGTGCTCCGGCAGAAACCTTGCCTGAAGAGTTAGTTGCAAGCTGAGCAGTCTCCCATAAAATCATTGCTTGCCTGCACAATGGGTAAGAATGTGTTCCCCTTGTTTGTTGATGTACCACATGACAGTTGTGTTGTCTGTTAGAATCAACACCTGCCCTGGAAGAAGTAACTCCTTGAAAGCCATTAATGCAAACTGGACTGCTAACATCTCTTTCATGTTGATATGTAGATGCTGTAGTCTGGCAGGCCACTTGTCTTGTATCCACTTTCCATCTAGATGAGCTCCCCAAGCAATGTCTGAGGCATCTGTCGTTAGAATCTGACTTGCCTCTGGCGGGTCACAGAGAGTCCCTTGTTTAGGTGACATTCCTGAGCCCACCACAAAATTCCTTTTGAATGCAAGGTATTATTTGAATGACAGTGTCCAAATCCTGGCAGTGCTGTGTCCATAGATTTTTGAGATACCATTGTAGCTTCCTCATATGCAGTTTGGCATTGGGAAGCACCAGAATACAAGATGCCATGAACCCTAAGGCTTGAAGGACTGTCCTTGCAGTCAGCCCGGACTGAAGAGATAATTGATGGAAGTAACTGGAAAGATTCTTTTGTTTGTCCGGGGTTAGAAAGGCCATCTGGGCTGCTGTATTCAGTCTCACACCCAGAAAGCACATGTCTTGAGAGCGTACTAGACTGGACTTTATTTCGTTCACAGAATACTCTAGGCATCTTAGCACTGCTATGACATATTCCAAATGCTGTAGAAGGTCTTCCTTTTCTTGAGCCAGAATCAGGCAGTCGTCCAAGTAAGGATAGATTTGAATTCCTTTTAGCCTGAAGTAAGCTATCACTGGAGCCAGAACCTTTGTGAATACTCTGGGCGCAGCAGATAAGCCAAAGGGCAATGCAGAGAACTGATAATGAGAATTTCCAGCTCAACGCAGATACTTTCTGCAACTTAGTCTTATAGGCACATGAAGGTAAGCTTCCTTGAGATCTAAAGTTACCATCCAGTGATCTTTGCCCAGTAGAGGTAAAAGCTGTTGTAACGTCAACATTTTGAACTTTGGAATGTCCAGATAAGTGTTGAGGATAGATAAATCCAAAATTGGTCTCCACGTGTTCCCCTTCTTTGGTACTAGGAACAGGCGAGAATAAAATCCTAGGCCCCTTTCTGGCACAGGAACTGACTGAATGGCTCCTATTTGGAGTAACAGAGAAATTTGTCTGCGAGCCTCTATTCTTTGTAGAGGAGGAATGTCTGGCATGCCTTTGAAAGGAGGCAAGGTATGGAAATAAAACCTGTAACCGTGGTGAATGATATCCAGAACCCATTTGTCTTGGGTAATTAAATCCCAATTTTCTTTGAAAAGAGACAGTCTTCCTCCTAGAGGTGCCGCCAGGTGAGAAGGTACTGGCAGCTGAAAAGGCAGGTCATTGGGTCTGCTTACGAAAGGACTGACCCCTGCCCTCACCAGAAGTCTGAGCAGGTGAACTCCCTGTCCTAGGCCTAAAAGAACCTTGAGCTCTGCCCCTACCACGTCTAGACCTACCCCTAGACTGGGAATCATAAGCAGGATAAGTCCACCCCTTAGTAGGCCAATTTCTACTAAACTGGAGGCTGCACCTGCAAAAATCCTTAACAGTTTGCATAGACTTAGCCTTGTCCTCCATTTTCTTTAAAACTGCTTCCACAGGCGAACCAAACAACACATCAGACTGTAAAGGAGCATCCAAAATCCTTGTCTTAACATGCTCAGCTAAGTTCTGATCTCTCAACCAGGCGTGCCTCGAAGAACAGAACCAGTGGCAGCCACCCTGGAGGAGGCCTGCACAGCATCAAAACCACATTGCAAGGAATGTTTACCCACTTGTTCAGACACATGAACTAAATCCTGCAACTCTTTACACTCAATACCTTCCGCCAGAGCATCCACCTTAGATTTCAACTGTGAAAGAAGATAATTCTGATATTTTAACATGTGAAACTGACAATTCAACGCCCTCATGGCTAAAGTGGAAGAAGTATACACTTTCTTTCCCCATCTATCCAAAGCCCTTGCCTCTTTATCAGGAGGGACAGGATTTTTAACAACTGAGGCCTTCACACCTTTAGGCCCCTGAGAGACAGTTTCGGGTCTGCCCTAGGACTCTTAAAAGATACTTATGAGCGTCAGGCACCCTATAATACCTATCCGGTTTAACTGGGGCAGGAGGCAAAGAATCAGGATTCAGGGAAGCCTCTGCAAAAACATCTTCCACCACATTCAAAACAGGAGGTATAGCTAAAGGCCTATGCTGGGGTAAAACAAGAATTCCCTAAGCCTTTTCCTGGAATCAGAGAAATCTTGCCCTTCCCATTTAAAATGCTCCCTCATGGAATGCAGAGTCTCTGAAAATGAAAAATCCTCAGGAGGAGAAGCTGAAGGAGTAGAATCATCCACATCAGAATCAGAATAAGGAGGGTACTCCTGCAAGTCTTCAGCCCAAGACTCAGAAGCCTCCGAGCATTGCTCAAAACTCTCAAACTCAGGTTCCACCCTAGGCCTCTTATCAGGAGGGGGCATAGAACCCCTTATCATAGTAATCAAATCCTCTGCCATTTTAAGCATATGTTTCTTAGGCAAAGACCCTGAGGCACTAGGAGAAACCCCCACTGAAGCAAAACTTGGCCTGCCCCTCAAAGAAGCCTTGGAAACAGAAGGGGAGTCTCTAACCACCTTAGGAAGAGAAGGAAGAACAGCCACCTGAGAAGCCCCCTCAGCCTGGCCTACTTCCTGAGAGGATACATCCTGTAACAGTAAAGTCTCTCCCTGAGACTCCAAAGAAACACCTGGCAAAACCTCCGGCTCCACTGAGTTCTAAAGAACCGGCGCCTGGGACTGTCGGTTCTTCCACTCTAGGCTTTGCTGCTTTGTCCTTGCGCTTTTTAGCGAAGCCGCGCCGGAGCATCCGGCGGCATTTTATAATTACAACGCTTCCCAAACACTAACCTGGCACAGTCTAACCTTCTCTTAATAGTGCGTTTGTTAAATCTAGCACAAGAGCGGCATCCAACAACGCCGTGCTCAGGCCCTAAACAAGGTATACACAAAGTATGGTAATCCCTATGAGGTATCTGTTTCCCACAAGAAATACAGTTATTCACTTTTTCTGACATCCGGTTAAATACTGAGGCAAGAAAAAACCAAAATATTCCCAACGGGTACTTAGCCAACTTTGATTCGGTCTGAAACTCTGACTTCAGAAACTTTCAGAACGCCAACCTGCACTCGCAAAATTGCTTCTGCATCGGACCATGCGGCAAAAAAGACTGAGGATATGCCGTCGGTCATGCGCATTAGTACCCTGACGTACTGACGTCAGTCTAATGCGCCGTGACCGACGTCAGCCATATACTTTGGTATTCGGGCCGACTGGACAGCGGACTACCCAATAGTTAGGACTGCAGCAATGTGGAATGAAGAACATCTGGGTCTTTGTTGCCAACATTTTGAAATAAGCAGTTAGTGGTCTTTGTCTGGCGTGAGATAAGCCATCTGGGGCAGTTGTATTTAAGCTTGCACCCAGGAATATTATCTCTTGAGAGGGTACTAGTTTTGATTTATTTTCGTTTATTGTGTATCCTAGGCATGTTAGCAATCTTTTTACAAATGCCAGATGCTGTGGTAGAATGTAGCAATTACTGGTGCCAGGCATTTTGTGAAGACCCTGGAAGCAGTAGATAAGCCAAAGGGCAGTAAAGAGAATTGGTAGTGCATTGAGCCAGCTATAAATCTGAGATATCTTCTGCATGATTGTCTGATTGGGACATGCAGGTATGCCTCTTTTAGGTCTAAAGTCACAAGCCAAGCCTTCTTGCCCAGCATGGGCAGAAGCTGCTGCAGAGTCAACATTTTGAATTCTGGAATATCCAGAAATGTGTTCAGAATAGAGAGGTCCAGTATTGGTCTCCAGGCTTTGTGCTTTCTGGGCATCAAGAACAGTCTTGAGTAAAATCCTAGTCTCTGCTCTTGCTGTGGAACTCGCTGAATGGCCCTCATGTCCATGAGGGATGAAACCTGTTTTTGTGCCTCTACCCATTGATTGCGTGGCAGGTCTGGCATACCGTTTGCCCTTGGCAGGGTGTGAAAATGGAACCTGTAGCCTTGTGACACTATATTCAAGACCCATTTGTCCTGGGTGATCATGTGCCAGTTTTGTGAAAAAAGTGCTAGTTTTCCCCCTAAAGGAGCTGCCAGAAGATAAGTGCTTGGTGCTGGCAGGGGGAAGTCATTGAGACTGTTTCCTGTATGGCTGTGATTTATCTTCTCCATTTTTGGAGGTAGAAGCACCCCATTGTTTAGACCTGTATGAGCCTTGGGGCTGGGATCTGCCTCTGGGGCGTCTGTATCTCTCTCTTTGTGACCTGTCTGACACTGGAAAGGACCAATTCTTTGTAGGCGAGTTCCTGCTAAATCTGGGAGGTTGTACCTGTAAGAAATCCTTGACTGTTTGCATAGATTTAGCTTTGTCCTCCATTTTCTTCAACACCTCTTCTGCTTTAACACCAAACAATGTATCATGCTGTAATGGAGCATCTAATAATTTTGCTTTAACATGATCAGGCAGATTCTGTTCCTTTAACCAAGCATGCCTCCTAATGACAGAACCCCTAACAGCAGCCCTACAGGAGGCCTCCAGAGAATCAAAACCACATTGCAAAGTATGCTTTCCCACTTGTTCAGCTGCATGCAATAAATCCTGCATTTCTTTGTTTTCTGCACATTCAGAATTTGTCAACACTTTCTGTTTAAGTAGTGACATCAGATATTGCTGATATTTAAGCATACGAAACTGACAATTTAAGGCCCATCACTGCGGTGGTGGTGCTGCAGTAACGTTGTCACCTCACAGTTAGACGTTGCCCGTTCGATTCTCAGTTAGAGCGTCTTCTGTGTAGCGACATGCGTTAATGGGTGTTCCTTCGTTGAAGGTTGTGCATTAGGCCCGGCAAGCCAGTATGTAAAAAATCTACTGCCAATCATTAGTGGACCGGAGTTCCGCTGTGGCAACCCCTAACCGGGAAAAGCCAAAAGACACAAACAAACAAAGAGCCAAGGTAGCAGAAGTGTAAATCTTTTTCCCCCATCTGTCCAGGGCCCTTGAATCCCTATCAGAGGGGATAGGGGTTTTTTTTGCAGTGGCCGCCTTGACCCCTTTGGGACCCTGAGAGATAGTTCAGCAGCAGGGTTTTTATAAAGAAATTTATGTGAAGCAGGAACCCTGTAGTATCTGTCTGGCTTAACAGGAGCTGGTGGTAAAGAGTCAGGAGTCAGACTGGACTCTATAAATACATCATCTACAATGTCTAAAACAGGAGGAATAGCTAGTGGCCTGTGCTGAGGTAGTAAAAGAAAATCTCTGAGCCTTTTCTTAGATTCTGAGTAATCTTGGCTCTCCCAGTGGAAGTGCTCCCTCACAGTATGCAGGGTCTCCCCAAAAGAATAATCCTCAGGAGGAGAGGCTGAAGGGATAGATTCTTCAGCATCAGAATCCTCATAGGGAGGAAGAGAGTATCCCTCTTCAGAAGAGGAATCAGAGGAAATGAAAACCTGATCTGAAGATTCATATTCTGTCTCTTGCCTAGGCCTCATCAGGAGGGGGATGGGAACCCCTGATCAAAGTAATTAGGTCTTCGGCCATTTTAAGCATCTGTTTTTTTAGGCATGGAGGCCTGTCCAGGGGAATGTTGTACTTGTTTCTTTGTCTTTAGAGGTGCTTTAGTCTTTGCCTTTGAAGCTAAAGTCAGTATTTATATGTTGTAAAGCTGGGTATGTTTGTATGACTCTGATGAAGCCAGTTGTACTGGTGAAAGCGCTCAGTCGGTGTGCTTTGGATTAAAACTTTTTTGTTTCAGTTCCTGTGCCTTCATTGCTCTGCTTAGTGGTCGATGTGTTTTGTTTCAATTTTGGTTTGATCCTGCATTGGTTCTTTCTTCGCTGGTGTTTTGTTTCGTTTTCACATATAACTGTGTACGCCTGAAAACACCCTCAGAAGCCAATGCCTGCTCAGTGGCTCTGGACCCATCTGAGGGAATAGTTTCCGAGGGTCCAATACCTTGAGTTTCCAGTGGCCTAGTCGGCTCCACATGGGAGTCGGAAGCAGCCTGTGGCTCTGAGGTAGCGGGCGTCAGGGGCTGCGAAAGCGCCTCACTGAGAACCGGCGACTGGCTTAGCCGAAGCCTCGTCGTCGGTTTTGGACCTCGGATGCCTGTCCTTTTCTTTTTCTTTACGCTTTTTATAAATTCCGGTAGTCGGCTGTTCCGATGGCATTATATAATTAAATATTCTGCCAAAATAATGAAATGCAAAATCGTACCGACGTTTAATAGTGCATTGGTTAAATCTAGCACAAAACCGACAACTAGCAACGTCGTGGTCAGGGCCTAGGCAAGGAATACAGTAAAAATGAAAATCCTTATGAGGTATTTGCTTCCCACAAGAAATACAATTATTAACTTTTTTTTCTGACATCGCTCTAGAGCAAGAAAAAAGTTTCCCCAATGGGGTACTTAGCTTTAATGAAGACTTTGGATCTGGAATTCAAACTTGAAAATCTCAGGAGTCGGCCTACCAGCACTTGTGAACTGCTTTTGCTTCGGGCACTGCATGGCAAGAAAGACTGAAGAAAATGGCGTCGGATGCATCTTTTATACCCCTGGCGCACTGATGTCAGGGAGGAGGTGACAGCAACCGAAGGACCAGGACTTTGGAATTCAGGCCGACTGCGGGTAGCCTGCCAGCAGGATAACCCAATTGTAATGACTGCAACAGTGAAACACTATGAACATCTGCATATTTCCAACTCCACAGAGAAGAACTGGTTCAGAAAGCACCAAACTACTACACACATCACACATCTGTCACTTAACTTTCTTTAAGCTGCTCTCTACTTGATTAAATGTCCTGGGTCAGTATCTGTTACTGTGTCACAACAAACTGCATGTGGCAGTTACACACTGGTGCCAATACCAAGTTTATGAAAATAAGATCTATTCTTTATGTTCTACCCAGAGATTTGCAGAAGAACAGTGAAGTGTACCGGTGCACAGTACTATGCTTACATGCTTTTAGGAAGAAGATAACATCTGTCAGTCCAGTCCTGGTGAACTAAAACCTACATTTAGTAGGAATGAGAAATGCAGTGCGACAACACATTCATCCTCACCAAAGTATCAGAAATATCCAAAGTCTAACACTTTTCCATACATTTGCATGGAAGTGTCAGTGGTGCAACAGGTATCAACTGATTTTGCTGTGGGTTCTGTTCCTACACTAAAGAGGTCAATTGCTGAAATTTCAGTGCAGCATAAGGGGTTGCTGCACTCCTGAGTTTGTTGTTCTTTGGATGAGAAGTTTGTTGTTCTTTGGATGAAAAGTTAAAGTGAAGTCCCATCTGCTTGAGTTGGTGGTAGCTCAAGTGGATGTAAAAGATCCCACAGCACCTATCCAAAAGAGTAAGGGTTTTTTTATTTACATGACATATTATTTGCATATTTACACAATTCTATACATATTTACAAAATTACGTTTATAAGACTTTACTCAAAACATTCACGCAATTTTTTTTATACAGTCTATTTTTTCTCTTGATACACTTTTCTTTAGACTAGAACCCACTCTTTCTTCCATACTCACAATCTGATTTTCCTTAATACCACTGATAAGATCCATTTTCTACTGAACATAATTTTATTTAATCTTTCATTCCAAATTACAAATTTACATAAAATAACTTTTGCCTATTCTTACCTTATAGTCTTTTTTCTATTCTTACTGTAAGATCAAGTTTCATTTAAATGTAGTTCATTAGACAAAAAAAAAAAAAAATAATCAGTATTCTCTTTGCATACGTCTAGAAATGCAGCCATATTAAAGCAAGTCTTCACATTTTGCATGTAGTTTCAGTGAATGCACTTTCAATCAGTGAAAATAAGTTTGTCAAGAATACCGACAAGAATAAAATGTGCTAACAGAATGTGCAGTGCACTGGGTACAAACAGATCTTATGTAGACGGTATGAGGCATGTAGAAATTTACATGGTTATGGTATTATTAGGAGATACTTCAGACAGCTAATTCATTTGGACTGATAAGTAAGGTCAAATATCCGTCACTCCAGAATACTAATTATATTACCCATGAGGAAAGGAATAAGAGTACAGAAGCCACGGGCATAACATTCTGGGTAAAGAATTTACTAACCGTATAATGAGTGCAGAAGCTATGGACATTTCAGATTTGATTTGGATACCATTGACATCTACCGTCACTGTACATAATAAAACATTCTTATCCAGACTACAGTGTATGCAGACTTTTATTCTGAAATGTACAAGAAGATATGGTACAGAAAAGGAGAGATTGGCATCTGTTCAGCACAGTTCTGGGTAATTAAAGACATTCATTCCAGTCTCATTCTCATTTCTTCATTATTTCCAGTTCATTCCAGTATTCTACAGTCCTATCAATTTTACACAGTTTACCACCGCATAACCGAACACACGGCAGTTGAACCCAACAATGATCGAATCCGGTAACCAAATTTCTGCATGTCGAATGGTCGGAATGTCGCAAAACCACAAAATGCAACATTTTCGACCGCTCTACATCCAAAACGAGTGCTAACATGGTTCACAAAGGGGGCGCGGGTTTGCAATTCGATACAGCTGTGTTCGGCAATGTGCATATTTGCCACACTCCTTTCGGTCATCGAGGCTCGACCATCTGTCCGTCGGCTTATGCGGTGGTAAACCATTTTACACTTATAATATCCATATTTGTCAATAATACTTTCTAATTCTGAAAAAAAAATCCTCATATAACATTTCCCATAATTTCTGTACACTTTTACATTTTAGAAAAACATGTTTTGTGGTTTCTTCTTTGCCACAATATAAACATATTCTCTCTTTTCTTTCTATAAGGCATGTTTGCTTTTACTCGCAACTTACTTATTCCCAATCTCCACAGAAAATCCTGACATTCTACTTTACTGCTACACAGCTTCTTTCCTATATAGCCATAATATTTTCTTCTGGTAAATGTTTCTAAGGGTTAGCAAAATAATATTGTATCATTATATTCCTATGACACATCTTTCGATCTTCTTCTCTCTGATCAATCTATCTTCCATATTTTTATTTTTTCTTGATGATTTTTTTATTACATTAATACATTCTTTTTCTTTTTACTATCACCAAAAATGTTCATATTTCTACTTAAACAGTCTAACTACTAGTTTCTCATTTTTTTCATTTATTTATCTCAGCATTTTTTATAAATTTAATGACGCTGCAAATACTACTGGATTTACTAATCCTAATCCCCTTAATTTTGTCCATGTATAACACTTCTCTCTTGACTTGATTTAATCTAGATCCCCATATAAAAGTGGAAACAATTTCTAATGCTTGTTTTTAATGTCTTTTTGGAATCATATACACACTTGATAAGTATGCTATTTTTGCCGTTAATATTGAATTTAACATTTTTTTTTCTATAGGATAATCTATATGTTCTCCACAGACAACACATTTCTTTTAGTTGTTTTAACATTGTGTTTCACATATAGTTTTATTACCAAAATGTATTCACAATCCTGAGATTTCTTTCATTGTAAAATGTATTCCTCTTATTTGTATCTTATCCCACAAACCTTTACTTTTATCCTTATTTAATGCCATGTCTTCTTTTTTTAAACAATCACACAAAATACCGCTTCCTTCAGCCATAAATTTTTAGTAATTATATAATCTGCATATATCATTAAAACTGGAATATGTGCACTTGTTTGTGTTATATACTTTGCATTCTTCATTTTACTTTTTACCTTACTTACTACCATATTCATAACCAAAGCAAATAAGATACTACTTATAGGCAACCTTGTCTTATCCCATTACTCATTCCTATTTCTTTACTTAGCCAGCCATTAATCAGAATTCTTATCTTAGTGTTCCTATATGCTGTCATACAAACTTTTTAACTTTACCACTAAAACTGCATACCCCTTATTAATTTCCATAATGTCTTATGCTCTATTGAATCAAATACTTTATTAATATCAACTAGCATAAGTTTTGCATCAGTTCTATTTACGATATGTACAATTTTTCTCCATCATTAATAATTCATGGCATCTCTTCCCTTTCATACCATTTAAATTTTCTTCCATTATATTTTCCATTACATTTTCCAGTTTTTGTTGAATAACTTTTATAAAAAATATAATCTGTACTATTTAGTACTATTGGTCTCCAGTTATCTATACTTTCTTTTTCACTTCTTTTCCAAAAAACATTTAATATCCCATTACACAATTCTTTACTACAAAAACCTTCATTTAACCCATTCATTTAAAATGTATAATAAACCCTCTTTCTGCCATTCCATTTTTATACATTTCATACCCAATTCCATCTGGACCTGTTACTGAATAACTTGTCTAAGACCTTTATCTAATTCATATATAGTGATATATTTCTCAATTTCCTTATTTACTTGATCTGAAAAACTTTCAACTTTCCATATTTTATTACAGTCTTTCTTTTTTTCTTTAAGCGTCTTCCAAATAAGGAGCTATGGTTTCTATTATCTGCTTTTGATTTCTTACGGTCTCTCCTTCCTTATTTTTTTATCCCTCTCGGTACACTACTGTCTTCTTTCACAATATTATCCAAATATGCTGATGTTTCTTCCTTCTTTCCATGCAATAAATATTTTGTTTACATAAATTCTTGACATTTTCATAATTTCTTTTATGTACCTCTTTTTCATAATATTCACTCTCACTCCTCTTTATCTTTTCAAAAGCATTTTCTATATGTTTCTACATATCTATTTTCTACTTCCCTTTTGCCATTTTAAAAACGTCTCTAATATTTATTTTTAGATGTAATCCACCATTCCGACTAAGTGACAAACTCTTTTCATTGTACCATGATCTCTCTGTATGATTTTCTTCTTTTTCCCTTTTCATTCCATCCTCATTTATTCTTTTTATTTATTTTACTATCTTTATATGTTCTTTACTTTCATAGATCTCCATCCATATTGCTAAACGATCTGTAAATCCTGTTACAACTACTTCCCCTTCTGCTATCCTTATTCCTTTCTGATGTAGTAGAATAATCTATTTCTGATTTAAGGACGCCTCTTATATTTATCCAGAAAGTGCAATTGTGTACACTTGCCATAAATGTAGATGTTCAAGTGTATTCACTGTTGGAGACATCACATTTGTGTTATCTCTGCCAGGGTAGTCCTTGGCCGGCCCAAATACCAGAGGTATAGTATTTCTGCATCGGTTGCTGCCACTTCAGGACTGATGTCAGGTTGTCAGTAGTATAAAGTAAGGCAGCTGACACCATTACATCAGTTTTTCTTGCCCTAACCTGTCAGGACCCCCCCAAGTAGGAGCAAGGTTCTGGTGGAAGAACCCCACTAGTAGAAAGTAAATACCAGTATGTCCCTTGTAAGGAAAGAGAAGAAGAAGAAGAGGGGGGTGGAGGGAGGGAAACCAGGACTGCAACAGTGAATACACTCGAACATCTACATTTATGGTAAGTGTACACAACTGTACTATGTTCTTCATGTTTCACTGTTGCAGTTATCACATTTGGGTTGATTCCCAAAGTTGAGGAAATAGGTGGAAGCACTCAAGAAAACTAGGGGCTGGCTAGGATGCCCTGCAAGACTGCAGAGGCAAACTTTGCCCTGGATTTGGAGAAGATAGGCAGGAGGTAATGTTTGGTAAAGGTGTGAACAGATGTCCAGGTAGCAGCCTCCAGGATGTCCCTGGTGGGGACCCCTATGAGGAAAGCAGCAGAGGTGGAGGCTGCTCTGGTGGAGTGAGTCCTGACCCCCTTGGGAGGCTCTCCATGTTGCTTGTAACAGAAATGGATGCAGTGTGCTATCCATTTTGAAATGGTTTGTTTGGAGATAGCTTTGTCCTCTGCCCCTGCAGCAAAGCTAACCAGCAGTTGATCAGACTTTCGGAAGGATTTAATCCTGTCTAGACAGAATCTGAGCTTTCTGTGCACATCTAGAGAGTGCAGGATCCTTTCCCCCTTGTTCTGTGGGTTAGGGAAAAAAGGTGGGCAAATGAATGGATTGGTTGAGAGCCACACTGGATACCACCATGGGCATGAAGGATGGTTAGTCCTGAGGGATACCCTGTCAGCATGGAAGAGGATGAAGGGTTAGCCATGAGTGCTTGCAGCTCGAAGACCCTTCTGGCTGAAGTGATGGTCAGAAGAAAAGCTGTCTTCCAGGAGAGAAATTTTAGCTCTGCTGAAGAGGTTGGTTCGAAGGGGGGCAGGGTGAGCTTTTCCAACACAAAGTTATGGACCCAAGCTGGGGTTGGTGCTTTCCCGGGTGGTCTCAAGTTGCTAGCCCCTCTTAAGAACTGTTTGATGAGAGGGTGTGAGAAAAGGGGCTGCTCAGTAGGGAAATGAGCAGAGATAGCACAGGCATGAATTTCAATAGAGAAAAATGAGAGACCACTGTGTATCAGGTCAGCTAAGTAATCCAGGATGAGAAGGAGGGCTGTGCCGTATTGGCTGCCTTAGCCTGAATCCAGGTGCTGAACCTTTTCCATTTGCCAGCATAAGACTTTCTAGTGCTAGGGCATCTGGCCTCACGTATGACATATAGAACCTGTTAATTGAGGTTGGCAGATTGATCAGGGGTTAGGGAATAAGCCAAGCTGAGAATGCATGAATTCTCCTTCCCCCTTGTTCAGGAGGGTTGGAATCCGAGTGAGATGCCATGGTGGTAGGGGGGATAGGCTGAGCAGCAGTGGGTACCAGTGTTGGCAAGGTCAGTCTGGAGCAATAAGAATTGTCCTTGGCTTTTCCTCCTTTATTTTGAGCAGTACCCTGGGGATGAGAGGTAGTGGAGGAAAGGCACAGACCAATAGATTGATCCAGGGGATGGACAGGGATTCCACTTTCCAAGCCATGCAGTGATGCTCCCTGGTGCAGAACTTGCTGAGCTGATGATTGTGTGGGAGGCAAACAGGTCGACCTTCAGGGTGCCCCATTTCTGAGGTATCCGCGTGAAGGTTCTTTTGTCGAGCTGCCACTCGTGTGGGTCCAGAAGATTTCTGCTTAAGTGGTCTGCCACAGAATTTTGAGAACCTGGTAGGAATTGTGCTAACAGGTGGAGTTGCATGGCAGAGGCTGTGTGCCAAAGGGTCATGGCCAGCCTGCATAGAGGGTAGGAGTGAGTCCCCCCTGCTTGTTGATATACCACAGCGGTGGTGTCTGTTTTGAAAAGTAGAGCCCCGGGGGAGAGAAGGGTCTTGAAAGCTGTCAAGGCGTGCTGGACAGCTATCATCTCTTTTTGGTTGATATACAGATGTATTTGCCGTGGGCTCCATTGGCTCTGTGTGCACCTGCCGTCCAGGTGTGCACCCCGGGCATAATCTGATGCGTCTGTGGTGAGGGTCTGGGCGGCAGGAGGGGGGGGTGGTGGTGAGAAAGGTAGTCCCTTGTTGTGGGAGTATGCTGCTGCCCACCAAAGAAAATCTTTTCTGAGGCAAGGTATCATGGGTATAAGAGCTTCCAGGTTTTGACAGTGTTGACACCAAAAGCTTTTTAGGTACCACTGAAGTTTCCTCATATGCAGTCTGGCATATGGAATGAGTAGAATGCAAGATGCCATGAACCCCAGAGCTTGCAGGATTTTCCTTGCAGATAACTGGGGTCTGTTGGCTAGTTGAGAGAAGTAGGCTGTCAGGTAAGTTTGCTTCTCTGGCGTAAGGAATGCCAACTGGGATGCTATGTCCAGGCTTGCTCCCAGGAATTTAATCCCTTGGGTGGGTACTTGTTTGCATTTCTTTTCATTGATTGTGTACCTTAGGGAGGTCAGTAGGGACTTTACAAAGGCTAGGTGCTTGAGCAGCTTTTCCTGGCTATCTGCCTGAATTAGGCAGTCGTCTAAGTATGGGTAAATCTGGATATTGTAGAAAAACAGATAATGAAGAACGGGCAGAACAACTACCAATATCAGTGGAGGGGGACGAGGGGAGCTCAGAACAGATGGTTGAAAAATGGTCAATGTTGTTTCAATGATCAAAAACTTGGATGGCGATTTTACAGTTTATAAATACAGCCATGTTCATGTTGATTTTAATTGGGCTAATTTATTTTCAAAAGGTTTGAACTTTGTTCCAGCTAGGAACGCTAACTTGGTTGACACTATCTTAATCTTAAAACTTTTTTGTAGGAAGCTTAATTTGGCTTTGTATTTTAACAACCAAACAGTGGTTTTGCCCTTACCTCATAGGCCCAGTACATTTATTCCACCGGTGCACCCTCTTACTTCAATTTTTGAAGCTTTGTGTGAAAATGAAATGATCATACACCAGAAACGAACCATGATCAATAACTTAAAACCACCAGGAATGGTCACTTCTCCAAGATGTTATTAGTAACCCGTAGATAAGGTTAATGAAACCTGACAAGGGTGGGATCTCATTATTATGAACACTTCTGACTAGGATAGTAAAATATTTGATTTGCTATATAGTGATACATATGTTGAGACCTCTGTGAATGAAATGAATATATCTTATAGAAACATCAACCTTACCTTGGATGAATTGTTACTTACTGGACAAATCAGTTTAGATATTCATAGTCTTCTAGAGCAGAGGTCACCTAGGATCCCTACTATTTTTGGGATCCCAAAAATACATAAATCCATCTGTAGTCCACCCCTATGACCAATTGTTGATGCTAAGGCCTCCAAAACTTTTGGCGTAGCCAAATATATTGATGGGAAAGTTAAGAATGTTTTGGATGGTAGAGAGTGGGTTATTAGAGACTCTTGGGACTTCCTTGCAAAAATCAAACCAGATATGTATGATGATGGGCTTATTATGGTCACTTTAGACATCAAGGACCTTTTTTCTGTGATACCTCATGAAGAAGGCCTTGAATGGTTTTATGAATATTTATGTTTCAATACTGACTGGGATCATGGGACAATATTGACCCTGAGGACATGTATGCAATTGATTTTGGATAACAACTACCTTAGTTTTGATGGTCATATTTTCAAACAAAGACAGGGGGTTGCTATGGGTGCTTGTTGTGCCCCAGTATTTGCAAATATAGCACTGGCCTACCGGGAAGATGAATTCCTTAGGAACTCAGAGTATAAAACGCACTGGGTCTTGTATGGGCGCTACCTAGATGATTTAGTAATCTTGTGGAAGGGTAGTGAGGCCACACTGGAAGAGTTTGTTGTTTACATCAATGTGACCACTGACTTCCTTAAATTTACTATGACTAAGGATAAATATAGCCTGAACTTTTTAGATGTTGCCATCAAAAAGGACTACACTAAAAAGATGTTTACTTCTCTGTTATATAGGAAACCTACGTATTCTAATGCACTATTGCACTTTGAAAGCTGGCATCCTGAACAGCAGAAAAAGGCCCTGGTTAAAGGCCAGTATGTCAGGGTTGCCAGGATGGTCTCAGAGGACGATGATTTTCAAAAAGAATGTGAGACATTAAAGGGTATGTTAGTAAAAAGAGGGTACCCTCCCATTTTATTAATATTATTGAGAACGAAGTTAAACACAAAAGTCACACTGGGTACACTGTTAAATTGCTATGTGGCAACACTGAGTCTGTTGAGACCCCTCGTTTAGACCATAATAGGTACTCTAGGGCCTTGACTATACCTTATACACTTGATTTCTATGACATCAGGAAAATAATTGAGAAATTTTGGTAAATTTTTGTTATGGATGAGGAGAGTGTTGGGGTCCTTGGTGATAAACCAATTGTGGTTTATAAAAAAGACACCTGCTTTAAGGGCCTTTTGGAAAAGAGCTCGAGGTTTTTAAAAAATGGGGGTTGCTTTAAATGTGGTAGGTGTGCTCACTGCCCGTCTATTGTGGACAGAGGGAAGATCTTTATTAAGAACTACGGGTTTATTTACCCAAAGAAAATGTATTACTGTTTTTCAAAAGGGGTAGTGTATATTGCTTTGTGTGACTCATGTGATGGATTTCTATGTGGGTAAAACTAAGAGGGCCCTCAAGCAACGGGTTTATGAACATGGCTATGAAATTAAACAGAAAAACAACAAAAATGCATTGTACAAGCATATAGAGATGTTCCCTTTGCACAAGTTTAAGTTTTGTGCATTGATCATGCTGACCTGGGTTCAAGGGGCGGACCGTTGGAAGAGTTTTTGGAACTTCTTGAATTAAAGTGGCAAATTAAACTTAATGCCAGTAAAAAACCTGGGCTTAATGATAGGATCAGTATCATGGCTCTACTGAAACTGAAGTCTTTGTATTTTTTATGAATGATTAGCAACTAACAATGAGTTATTTTGTGTTGTGGTTCCTTTAAAATGTGTTTTACCTTGTCATGTCATTCATTGTTAATTTCCTGGGGGAAATGATGCAACTAATTTGTAGGGTGTGATGGGTTATTTAAGCAGTGTTTTACACTTTGTATTCTGATGAAGTCAGTGGAGTCTGACGAAAGCACTTAAATTGAATAAAGAAGAGTTTTCCTTTTATCTGGATCTGTGGTATTGTTGGCTGCCTACTTCATTATCTGTTTTTCTACAGTTTGTCTTGGTCTTTTGGCGGTTTTTGGTTAAATCTGGATATTCCTTTGTCTGTAAAAGGCAATGGCCAGAGCCAGACATTTTATGAAAACTCTGGGAGCTGAAGATAAACCAAAGGGAAGTGCAGAGAACTGAAAGTGCAGAGATCCTGCCCTGAAACGTAAATATTTCCTGCATGATTCCCTGATAGGAATGTGGAAGTAGGCCTCTTTTAGGTGTAGGGTGGCTAGCCAAGCATCCTTGGAGATCATGGGTAGCAGCTGCTGGAGGGTGAGCATTTTGAATTTTGGTATCACCAGGAAGGTGTTTAGAATGGATAGAGCGAGGATGGGGCACCAGGTGCCGTCTTTTCTGGGTACCAGAAAAAGTCTGGAGTAGAAGCCTTGGCCTTTCTGTTCTGCAGGAATGTGCTCTATTGCCCTCATAGACAGCAGGGAAAGGACTTGCTTTTTCACCTCTGCCCACTGGTTTGGAGGTAGATCTGGGAACCCTTTTGGAGTTGGAAGGGTGTGGAAAGAAAATTTGTATCCCTGGGACACTACGTTGAGGACCCAGTGGTCGTTGGTGATGGTGGCCCAGGTGCTTGCGTAAAAGGAGAGTTTTCCTCCTAGGGGTAAGTGAAGGTGGACAGAGGGAGGGGGTGAGGGAAGAGGGTCATTGTGAGCTCTTACCATGAGGGGGTGGTTTAGAACTCCCTGTTTTTGAAGTGGAGGAAGTCCACTGTTTATATCTCTGCATTCCCTGTGGCTGCTGTCTGGGGGGGGGGGGGTCTGGGCTGAACTGACCTGGTAGGAGCAGGAAAGGACAAGTGCTTGGAGGGGCAATGCCTGCTGAACCTGAGTGGCTGGACCTGTAAGAAATCCTTGACTGTCTGCATAGATTTAGCTTTTTCTTCCATCTTTTTTAAGACCGCTTCTGCCTAACTGCCAAATAAGTTGTCTTTGTGCAAGGGTGCATCCAACAATTTAGATTTAACGTGGTCTGGCAAGGGCTGTTCCTTAAGCCATGCACGCCATGCATGCCTTCTAAGGACAGAACCGGTGATTGCTGCCCTGCAAGAAGCTTCTAAGGAGTGAAAACCACAGTGCAAGGTGTGTTTAGTTACTTGACTTGCAGAATGCACTAACTCTTGTAACTCTTTAGATTCTGCACAAGCAGGAAAGGAAGACACTTTTTGTTTGAGGAGATCCAGGGTATGTTGCTGAAATTTTAGCATACAGAACTGGTAATTTAGTGCTCTGATAGCAAGAGTAGCAGAGGTGCATACTTTTTTACCCCATCTGTCTAGTGCTTGGGAATCCCTATCTGAGGGGGTGGGATTCTTAGCAGAGGTTGCTTTAATTCCTTTCAGCAGCAGGATTTTTAAAAAATAAATTTGTGAGAGTCAGGGACTCTAATACCGGTCTGGTTTGCTGGGTGCAGGAGGGAGGGTGTCAGGAGTCAAACTGGATTCTAGGAAAACATCTTCCACAACATCCAGGACTGGGGGAATGGCCAGGGGTCTGTGCTGTGGAAGATCTAAGAATTCTATGAGTCTCTTTTTAGACTGAGGGGTAGTCCTGACATTCCCATTGGAAATGCTCCCTTAAGGTATGAAGGGTTTCCCCAAAGGAGAAGCCCTCAGCGGGAGAGGCTGAAGGAATGGAGTCCACTGCATCAGAATCCTCATAAGCAGGGAGGGGTTGCATGTCTTTATATTCAGATGCATCAGAGTCATCAGACTCCTGTTCAGACAAAACTACTGGGGACAGATCTCTTTTTCTTTTGGAAGGGATAGTTTGGGCTTTCCCTAATCAGCATGATAAGGCCTTCCACCATTTTAAGCATTTGAGACTAAGGCAAGGAAGCAGGTGCCTGAGATTGGGTTATCGGTTTCTTGGGTGTGGTTCGTACCCTAGGCCTTAGAAACTCGGTAGTTTTCGAAAGAACTGTAGACACGAAAGAAGTCGGTTTGTGTTGAGAACTGGTAGCGTGAAGTACTTCCTCGGATGCCAATGCCTGCTCGGTGGCTCTGGACCCATCCAAGGGAGAGATGACCACAGGATCCTTAGTCGAAGAAGAGCTCTGCGGCATACCGGACTCCAAAAGGGTTTCGGTAGCGGCCTGCGAATTCACAGAAGCGGGCATCAGGGGCTGCGAAGTGCCTCACCGAGGACCAGAGAACTAATGACTAGCTTAAAGGAAGCATCATTGGTAGGTTTGGACGTATGTGGTCTGTCTCTGTCTTTATCTTTATGTTTTTTTTTTTGGAAGATCTGCTGTCAGATGGCTTACTGAAGTCATATCGGAATTAGAGGACTGTAAGCGAAAATATCTATCTACAATAAGGGCCCGACGATGTATAGTTCTGGCGTTGAACAAAGCACAAAAGTGAAAGTGGGGGACGTCGTGGTCTGGGCATAAGCAAGTGATGCACTAAGAATGAAAGTCTCAGTGTGGTATTTGCTTTCTACATGCGAGACAATTGTTAACTTTTTCTGACATCGGTTAGTGCAAGAAAAAAGGATCCCCAATGGGGTACTTAGCTTTAGAAGACTTCAGCTTCAATTCGGATGACGAAACTCAGGTAGCGGCCGATTGGCACTGGTGCAAACTGCTTCTGCTTCGGGCTCCGTGGCAAAAAAGACTGATGTAACGGCACCGGCCGTCTTATTTATACTACTGACGACCTGACGTCAGTCCTGAAGTGACAGCAACCGATGCAGAAATACTAAGTATCTGGTATTCGGGCCGGCCAAGGGCTACCCTGGCAGGAATAACCCAAATGTGATGACTGCAACAGTGAAACACGAAGAACATCTTTCTAGTCCAAATACCCAACTTACCACATTTCAATATTTCAAATATTTTCTTATATCCTTTCCTTTTTTTTATACCTCTTAAATCACTATTAAATTCTCCTGTTATTTTAATATTCATATTTACTACTACATAATCCAAAATTTTCTGAAATAAAATTTCTTTCTCTGCATACAACATATGCATATACTTCTATATTTCTATATATTTTGTTCTTGCCATATGACATCAATAATGGTTAATCTTCCCATTCTTACTAATGTCACATTTAGTATCTTTACTGTTTTTCTATATAAAACAGCCATTTCTGAACAATGTTAATTTTCTAGATTCCATACTATATTTCTGTCTCATAATTTTTCTGTTTGCAATCTTCCTTCCTCTGTTAGTCATTTTATGTCTTCTAATACAATTGTATCAATGTCACATTTATTACACCATTCTAAAATTCATATTCTTCTACTATATTTTTTATTCTATTTAAATTAACTGAAAAAAATTCTTAAATTATTATTCTCCCTCTTCCTTAACTTAGGCAAAATCATTTAACCTTTTTAATTTTCATTACCCATTTCTTTTTTTTTATTTAAAATTTATTTCTTTATTTCTTTTCCTGTCTTTCACTCTTCTTCAGATAGAGTTCTTTTTTCCTTTCACTATTTTCCAGTTTACAACTTCATTGTCACTAATTTCTGACTATTTGTCTATCTCCTCTGTCTTCTTGTTCTTTATCTTTTCTTTTTCTTCTTCTTCTATATTATCTTTAATTTCAATTTCCAATTCTTTTCCAGTTTACTCTATATCCTCCCTCATTTTACTATAACTAAACTCCTTTTTTTTTTTTTTTTTTTTTTACAGTCCATCCATAAATGCCCAGTTTGCTGGCATTTATAGCATTCTAATTTGCATTTTTGCATCATGTCCTATTTTCCCACACATATAACATGTTTTTAATCACAATTATTCACAAAATGTCATTCCTTCCCATGAAAAAAATGTCTTTGGTTGTCCCCAATATTTTCATATTCTCCTATTATGTGCTGCAGTGGTGGTGCTGCGGTAGCGTTGTCGCCTCACAGTGAGACGTTGTCCTGTTCGATTCTCAGCTAGAGCTTCTTCTGTGTGGAGACATGTGTGAATGGGCATACCTTCGTTGAAGGTTGTGTGTCAGGGCTGGCAACTCAGCACGTAAAAATCTACTGCCAATCATTAGCGGACCAGAGTTCCGCTGTGGCAACCCCTAACCGGGAAAAGCCAAAAGACACAACCACCACCATCATTTATAACACTTGAAATGTGTACAATCTTTTCCATTCTCATTTTCAAAACAGTATAATTCCATCCCCCAGTCCATTAACCTCTATTTTAACAGACTTTTGAAATGTCCATTACTTTTTTACAAATATTTTGAAATGTCTTTTTAAAGTCTCTTTTTTTCTACTTCTGTATGAAATTGTACTTTTTTTTTGTTTCATGTAAAAAAGCTTTTATCACATAATTGAACTGTTTTCATATTCACATACAAAGTTTTCCATTTCCTGAACAGTCTCAAAAATATTGTCACAGAAAGTCTCTATATTTTATCAAAATAAAAGCTCTTACCATTTGTACCCTGACACCCAGAGGTAAAACTATGGTGTACCATACAGCTCCATGCTCTATTTACTTTGTATTTTCACCATGTACTTTCTTTTCAGACCATCACGTCTTTCTTCTTTCTGTTTCAGCATATTCTTGACCGTCTCTGCATACACAATTTTTTCTTTGCTTTGTTAAAACTTTTTATTATTTCCTCTACATCTTCATTCTGGATTGTATCTTATTATTTTTCCGTACAATGCGTCTCCTTCATTTTCCGGTTCACTTTGTAACACCATCTTCTGTGATATATCAGCCCGTAACCCTCCTGAATTGAAGGTTCATAGGTTCATAGATTAGTACCAGGATAAATGCCATTGTGGGCCATTTTAAGCCTAACCAATTACCCCACGTGAGAATCAAACCCTGCACCTTGTGTTTGTAAGGTAAACACCTTAACCATTACGCCAACCTCCCACCCAGGGAGTAACCACACAGTCTTCCTTTGCCACTGGTTCTGATTCAGCCAAGAAATTAGTCTGAAATGCTATCTCAGAATCTTCATGCTGAAGCTGGCAATCACCTCTCCTCTCTCAGTCCACTCCTCTATGTTGTGCATCATCCTCCCAGCCACCAGCTCATCAGGATATGCACATGTAATTGTGGCTAGCTCTTCACAATTGCAGAATCAAATGAGTAGGGCAAGTTCCCTGATGCCCTGGTCAAATGTCTTCTAGAAGTATAAACAAAACCTTGGGTCTTCCCTTAAAAAGAAGCCATTGGTCTTGTGGGCCCAACTCAGTCAACAAAAGATAACTAAAATAAAGTGTGCTTCTTGGGGGAGGGGGACATTTTCAAAGTGCACTGTGCTTCTGTGCTTTAAGGATTCACTTGCCTATGCAGTTTTATTTCCACCCATTTTCTCTGTATGTAAAGCAGTGAAGACCAGTCTTTTTCAATCGTGTTTTGTAGCAAAAGCAAGTATGCCTTGATAAGGTTGTTTTTCTGAAGCTGAGCTCCGAGTACATTTCAAAATTGATTTTGTATGACACTAATACAGTAATCAAAAAAAAAAAAAACACACACACACACACACACACACACACACACACACACACACCCCTGTTAAAATGCCAGGTTTTTGTGATATAAAAAAATGAGACCACAATAAATCATTTCAAACCTTTTCCCACCTTTAATGTGACCTATAACCTGTACAACTCAATTAAAAAACAAACAAATCTGTTAGGGGAAAATATAAAAAAAATAAAAAACATACAATATGCTGACTGCATAAGTGTGAACACCCTTAAACTAATACTTTGTTGTCTGTGCACACCTTTGAACTAATACTTTGTTGAAGCACCTTTTGATTTAATTACAACATTCAGTCTTCTTGGGTACACACATGCAATCAATTAAAGAGACTCTGATTAACCCCAAATAAAGTTCAGCTGTACTAGTTGGATTTTCCGGACATTACTCAGTTGCCTGGTACAGAAAAAGCCATGGTTCGCAGACAGCTTACAAAGCATCAAAGGGATCCCATTGTGGAAAGGTATCAGTTAGGAGAAGGGTACAAAAAATTTTACACAGCACTGGATATACCATGGAACACAGTGAAGACAGTCATCAAAGAGTGGAGAAATTAAGGGACAACAGTGATGTTGCAAAGAACTGGACGTCCCTCCAAAATTGATGAAAAGACAAGACGAAAACTGGACAGGGAGGCTGCCATGACACCTACAGCAACACTGAAGGAGCTGCAGGAATTCCAGGCAAGTACTGGTTGTGTGTACTACATGTGACAACAATCTCCCGTATTCTCCATATTTCTGGACTATGGGGTAGGGTTACAAGACAGAAGCCTTTTCTTACACAGAAAAGCATCCAGGTCTGGCTAAAATTTGCAAAACAATACATCAAGTGGGAAAATGTGTTATGGTTTGATGAGACCAAGATTGAACTTTCTGGCCACAATTCCAAAAGGTACATTTGGTGTAAAAAAACAACACTTTACATCACCAAAAGAATACCATACCCACGTTGAAGCATGGTGGTGGCAGTATCAAGCTTTGTGGTTGCTTTTCTTCAGCTGGAACTGGGACTTTAGTCAAGGTGGAGGGAATTATGAACAGTTCCAAATACCAGTCACTTTTAGCCCAAAACCTTCAGACATCTGCTAGAAAGCTGAAGATGAAGAGGAATTTCACCTTTCAACATGACAATGGCCCCAAGCATACATACAAATCAACAAAAGAATGGCTTCACCAGAAGAAAATTAAAGTTTTGGAATGGCCCAGCCAGAGCCCAGACATAAATCCAATAGAAAATCTGTGGGGTGACCTGAAGAGGGCTGTGCACAAGAGATGCCCTCGCAATCTGACAGATTTGGAGTGCTTTTGCACGGAAGAGTGGGCAAATATTGCCAAGTCAAGATGTGCCATGCTGATAGACTCCTACCCAAGAAGACTGAATGCTGTAATTAAATCAAAAGTTACTTAAACAAAGTATTCATTTAAGGGTGTGCACACTTATGCAACCAGCATATTATAAGTTTTTTTTTATTTTTTTATATTTTTCCCCTAATAGATTTGTTTGTTTTTCAATTGAACTGTACCAGTTATAGGTCACATTAAAGGTGGGAAAAGTTTTGAAATGATTTATTGTGGTCTCATTTTTTTATATCACAAAAAACTGGCATTTTAACAGGGGTGTGTAAACGTTTTATATCCACTGTACATACTATGCCTACTTAACCTGGTAGACTTCTTTGAAAGGGTCACCAAGGCAATGCATGAGGGTAAAACAGTGCATTCTGCGTATCTTGACCTGGCTAAGGCATTCAATACAATACCCCACTCAGACATCATCAATAAGCTTTCTGAGCTAGGTGGAAATCCTTACATAATTCACTGGATTGCCATCTGGCTAACAGGCTGGACCTAAGAAGTCGGGATCAGTGAGACCACCGCCACCAAGAGACAGGTCACCAGTGAAGCAACCTCAGGCCTCTGTGCTGGGCCCACTCCTGACTGATATCCACTTCTCAGAAGTCAACGCTAATGTTCAAGGCCTCAGGCTCACCACGTTCGCAGATATCTGTAAACTGGGAACTATTATAGATTCCCCCCAGACACCAACATCTTGCAATTAGGTTTAACACAGACAAATGACAGGTGCCAAGACCATGGCCTAAAACTCAATTCCAAAATAAAATAGGAATTATAATGCCCTCTGAGAAACTGTAAACCCATGTTAATTACTCCATCAATAAAACACCCCCAAGAGTCAACCCAAAAGTACGGGATCTGGAAACATATGTAAACAGCAATCTGGCCTTTGAGCAACACATAGATAACATAATAAGAAAATCATTCTGTGTTGCACAACTTATAGGTAAGGGTATGGCATATAGATACAAGAAAGTTATAGTACCACTCTGCTCTGTCCTTATCATACCAATCATTGAATGCAAAGACCCATTTGGCATGTACCTAACAAGAAACTGGCAACAGCTGGAATGCCCACAAAGGATTCTCACCAGGAGAATTCGGGGTATGAATGCCCTGTCATACACTGGTCGCATAAAGGCTCTGTCTCTGTATTCACTCTCCTATAGGCTGCTGAGAGGGGATCTTTGCTTGACTTACAGGGCTTCCACAGATCCAGCCCTGATGAATCTGTTGCACATACACAAAAACAGCACCAAAAACACTAGATTCAGGGATCTGAACTTCTCTTGTGACATAAAAAGAACGTGTTAGCGAGAGAGAGAGAGAGAGAGAGAGAGATGTGTCCCAAAGGATCTGATCACTGGTACTATGGAATAGGCTCCCCATCTGTGTAAAACAGAGTTCATTCCTGACACTATTTAAATGAAACCTTGACAACTGGATGGAAAATTGTTAATTTACCCCCTGAAAGGCCCCGTGTCCCTTATGGACAGAGGCTGTCAATGAGAAAAGTATTATCCTAACACCCCACTCCCAAAAATCCTTAGTTACCTCCCGTCCTAGAATGCCACCCATATAGATGACCAGGATACTTGGAACCCAAATGGTCTGGGGTGCACAGCTAGGCTTGTAAGGGCCCTAGTGGTAGTCAACCTAACAATGACCTGTGAACATGCAGGGTCATGATGACACATTATTTGATTATATGCACCTCCACAAGACACGTGACAATATCTCATGCAGAGTCAAGAGGGAATGTTCTCCAAATTATGTACACCTCCATGAGGCCCATGTAACATCATCACATGAAGGGTCATGAGGTCATGTTCTCTGAATTAACCCTCATTTAGACAGTGAAGAACTATATAAATAAGTTACAGAACTGCAAGATTTATAGGAAAAGTCTCCAATTAAGCTGGATGAAGAGGCCATCCAAAGCAGAGGGCCATCAACAGGGTAATAAGTACCCACAACAGAATTCCTTCTCACCAATCAAATGATACTGAAAGCACATACCTGTAACTACCATAGGTTCATAGGTTGGTACTAGGCTATCGGCCCTAGGGCCTATACAAGCCTAGCCATAACAATTCCCTGGCTATTTCTTCCCAGATTATTTACTCCCAACTTCAAAGGCTCTCTAATGTTAGCAACTGAAGGAATTCTAGTGCAAGAAAAAAGTCTCCCTGTGAGAGTGGAGCTGGAGAAAAACAAAAGCAAAGCTTATAAATTCCAAGATGCCATAAAGACATCCAGCATTTCTGAAATCATGGTCTAAACTACAATGCTCAATAAATAGTAACAACAAGTGGACATAAAACAAAGTCCATAATGGGTGCATTTTTTAAACATTCTTGGTGTTGTGCTATTTTTCTGAGAGGCAGTTAACCAGCTGCTGGCAAAAGACAGTGCAATTAGCAAGCCTCTTACTACCTACTTAGCCACAGCCAAACCCTCCTTACCTGTAACAATGAAAACTGACAGTTAAGTAAGTTTTCCAATACACGTGTATTCCTTCTATGTAGAGCTTGAGCCAACAGTATATGTTAAGCTAATCAGGGCCTCCTCCTCTGGATTACATCCCCAGAAAAAAGGGAAGGTTAATGGACTTGTTAAGGATAGTCCTCTAACCAGTTTTTGGAGGAAACCCAGTTACCTCTAAGGGATACATATCAAAGTTCACAGCAAACAAGGGCCTTCAGTTCTGAGATAACCAAGGCCAGACAGAACAGCAACCAAGAAAAGTATCTTTCAGGAAAAGAACTTCAGGTCAGCTGAACCAACTGGACCAAATAAAGGAAAGGCAAATCACTCGCTCATGAGGTTCAATTTCCAAAGATGAGAAACATTCTTCGAAGGACGGCAAATCTACAGAACTCCTTCAAGAAACTATGTAACAAACCAGTGATTAGCCAAAATTCTGCCCCCCACAACACTGTGATGCACTAACATATACGTACTTCCTGCAAGGTAACCAAGACACAGGCAAAATTCGTGCCTGAAATAGGTCAGGAGAAAGTGCAAACTGACTGACTGAAAGGTAGTACAGAATAACTATTTGCCGAGAAGGAAACTCTTATAAGTGGAAGAGAAAATCTTCCAAATGTAAGGTAGTACAGAATAACTATTTGCCGAGAAGGAAACTCTTATAAGTGGAAGAGAAAATCTTCCAAATGTAAGGTATTCTGGAAGCTTCATCTACCTCTGGGACTTCTGCCCGAAGAACTGACAGAAATAACATATGTTAACAGCTGTCAGTGTCCTATCTGGAGGAGGAGGTGGAGGTGACTGCTACCCAAAGGCAGACCTTCCTTAGCTTGTTCTTATGATTAGTACCTGTGCTGCCAGACACAGAGACCAGAACACATACATCCACACACTTTTTTGCCATGGGGGATGATGGAGTTGAGATTTTTTTATTCTGAATTTTCACAGTGACAGCTGTGAAAAAATCTTTTTTTTTTTTTTTTAGAAAGAATTTGTTCCAGAATATTGGAAACATTCAAATGTGGCACCCATTTATTAGGATGGAAACATTAATTGTATTACTAACTATGGAATTATCAGTTTAACTTCCATTAGGGGAAAATGTTTAGTATTGTTTACTGAGGTACCTCACAAAAACAAAAGAAAAACTTCAAATACACTCTGCCTACAAGCATTAACCAACATGAATTTGTCCCTGGACATTCTATCTTGAATTGTATAACAGACTTGTGATACAGCTGGAAAGGCTTGTGATTTAGGTCTAACCGTCCTTATTATTAGATGTTTCAAAATCTTTCAACATGCTTCCACATAAAGTAAAAAATGTTTTGTTACATCACGCTGTCATCCATTGAAGCAAATATTCGCAAAACCGGTGAGGTAAAATATCAATAAATCTAATACCATAATGTACTACAACACAGTAAACAGCAAGAATGCAAACAATACAATTTTGAGGAATGGAAGAAATATAGTCTATAAAGGCAATGCAAAGTACATTTGATGGAGAGAAAAGTGTCTCAGTATGCAGTAAGTAGTTGCTCAAGAAACTGTGATTTATAGCATTTTTGTGTGTGCAGTTCACCACATCAAGCTTGTCCAAGACTGCTGTAAGTCTTCACAGCTACTTAACTGGGTCTGTTGGAGAGAATGCCTCAATTCTTTTGTTCAAAAGGAGGCTATATGTGATCTTGCAGAAGCATCCAGCTGAAGGATCTATGTCTTAGATCCATCTTTGCATGCACTGATGGCTACCACAAAGAAAAATTATTAAGCAAGGAACACTGCCCAACCGATTTGAAAAGTAACAGTCCTAAAATTCATCTACAATGGAAACAGATGCACAGTCCTAAAATTTACATACAAGGGAAACATCACCCTCCCAAGTATAATTTGTACCAAACAGTTCAGCCACACTACTCTCTAGGACCCAATAACCTGTGTGAAAAAATAGGAGGGTCTCCTTAAAAATGTATGATTTGTGTCTCTCGGCTTTTCCCGGTTAGTTGTCGCCACAGCGGAACTCCGGTCTGCTAATGATTGGCAGTTGATTTTTACGTACCAGCTTGCCAGGCCTGATGCACAACCTTCAACGAAGGTACGCCCATTCACACATATCTCCACACAGAAGACGCTCTAGCTGAGAATCGAACCGGACAGCGTCTTACTGTGAGGCGACTTCTAAATTTGGACTCTAGTTTAACAGGCTCAAATGTGTCTGGGGCCCTCTATCATAGTGTCACTTCTGAAAAATGTATACATACTTTTTTTTTATTTATTTGGTGTGAAGTTGCAAAAGGTGGTAAACTTCAGAAGTTCTGATCCTGCCAGCTTAGGGGATTTTGCCTCAGCTTTGAATGGATATTACACTAAAAAAAAGAAACAAGACCTTGCACCTTCTTCAGATACTGAACAAAGTCTGTTAGGAAAGATAAATGTCTCTTACAGTACTTGACAAAATCAGTTTGAATAATGCAAATCAACAACTGAAAGAATATATATGTGTCAGTAAATTACAGTATGAGTTTTTATTACCAGCTCAAAATGACGATATAAGAGGTTTTAAAGATGTTACTTTATTAACAAAAAGTCCTATCTAGTTGCCCCTATACTAGTATCAAGGCAAATCAGTTTCCTCCTCACCTTAGCCAGTATATGTTGTAAATCTATTGAGTCCGACTCAAAAAAAAAAACTTGCTCTCAGTGTAAGTGACCACTTACACTGACAGCAGGTTGAGAGCAGGTGTTTTGGAATCTAGTCCCAATAGTAAACCTGTTTACGGATAGGTCTTACACCGAAATAAGTCACTCACACTGAGAGCAAGTCTTTCAGAATCAGGGCAGACGTGCACCGAGTAACTCTTTTGGAACAAGCCCCATGATATTTAAGGAGTCTTTGAATTTTTAGTGTACATCTACTTCTCCTACTATCAGCTCAGATCTGGTAAAGAAAGCACGAAGAAGAGATAAGTCAAGTTCTACAGTTTCTGACAAATACCCACAGTTTAATAATTTGTTCCATGAAGGATTGCTTGGCCAACCTGTACTTACTATTTTTTAACTGCTTTTCAAAGAAGGAATTTGTTCTAGAAGACCGATAATAGTCAAATGTTGTGCATGTTTATATGGCTGGAAAAGCACAGTAGATGTCCTAACATTTTACTTTTGCAGTATTCCTTACTAAAGGGATATCCTGCTGAGTACAGCTGCATGTACAACCAAAACAAAAGCCTTAGGTCCTTCCAAGTGCCCTAAGTTAGACAGATGTCCTAGGTTTAAGGCATAAGCTACTTAAGTGACATACAAACCCCTAATGTTAGATGTTAGATGTTAGGAATTGTAGAGCTGAAAGCCCTATTGCACCGCATTTTAAATTACATCATAATTCTGACCCTCTAGGACTGGAAGGTGCTATTTTACCTATGAAAATGAAATGGCGATCAAACAAATTGTTGTACAAGGAATCTATTTTAAAATATAGCACTTATTTCCTTCAGGTCTGAATACAGAATTTAATTGGATAGTTTTGATTTAAATTTTATTTGATTTATTTAAATGTATAATTAACTAACTGTTTTACTAGGCATGTGTCTACTATATACTGCTATTGACTGTGTACTGATTTTACTCTTGGAAAGGCTACTGTTTAGCCATGGTGCTAGTATGCGTTAATAAATTCCCTTTTTTCTTTTGGTTTTCTCTGGCCTTTTGTGGTTTTGTATTCCTGCATCCGTTCCCCAACATTCCTCTCTCTCTCAAACAAAAGGGCACCTGTTCCCACAAAAAAATACATAGCTCTCCATTTTGCACATGTGTCTTCATAACACAGTTGATTCGGTCCAACTGGCTACACAACATGATTGTGTTGTGGTCACCCCTCTCTCTGGAGGAGGTTGTTTGTGTTTTGGCTTTTTCCCGGTAAGGGGTCGCCACAGCGGAACTCCGGTCCGCTAATGATTGCCAGTAGAGTTTTTACGTAACGCTGAGGTGCCAGCTCAACGCCCAACCTTCAACGAAGGCACGCCCATTTACGCACGCATGTCTTTCGAATGCTGACAATCCAACTTCAACTAATATTTTGCATACATGATCATGTTTTATTCTTGAAGAAATGAACAGCTATGATTCTTTTCTATAGCCTTCCTGCACATTCTTGCCCTCCTTTCACACTGCACTTTCCTGTCTTCTCCATTTCTTTTCTTTAAAGAATTATTGTGTGATGTTGCATACCCCTGCACTAACATAAAGGAACGGTAAATGGAAGCAATATACGTATATCTATTTAAAGTATCACACCCACTTGCAAAACTACTACTTACACTCATATTCGAGTCGAGTAACATCTGCCTCCAACAATGTATTAACACGTGCTGCCACAGAGTCAGTGAGGTAGCACATGTACTTTATACAATCAATGGTAACTGACACAGTTTAGCAAAGATTTCCCTTTGTACTCCACCATGCTTGCTCCCGATTTCACCAATGTTGTATCTTCGCCATTAATTTTGTATGAAGCAGCATTGTGTGATCCCCGGTAGTGTTTTATAAAGCACTGATGCAAGATATCCATTTAGTTTTATAAAGCATTAGTGGGTGATGGGGCGCGATGCTGCACATCGCTCACTATCAATAAGCAAAGCTACTACAAAAGTAGTTCAATCTATTAGCTACAGCTGTATTCAGAACCAGTACCATCTGGCCTCAAAAAGGAACTTATTACTGCATTAACTGAATTAATACCTGCAGCCAGAGATTCAGTGCAGTTAAGTCTGTCATTTGCTGTTCAGTCTCTAAAATATACCTGCTACTCAACTGAGTCTGTAGCACCATTTGTTACTGCATTGATCCATTCATTTTTGTGTTCAGTTGGTACTGGGTTCGAATCCAGGTGTTATGTAGCAGTTTCAAATACTTTTATGTATAAACCAAATTCTGAAGTGTGATAGTTGGTATGGAGTGTCTAAAACATGGCTAGATGGTACTGGTTTGCAATACAAAGTACAGTTGTGTACACTTACCATAAATGTAGATGTTTGAGTGTATTCACTGTTGCAGTCATTACATTTGGGTAATCCTGCTGGCAGGGTGCCCTCAGTCGGCCTGAATTCCAAAGTCCTGGGTCCTGTGTCAGCTGCTGTCGCCCCTTCCCTGTCGTCAGGGGTATTAAAAGATGCGGCCGACGCCATTTTCTTTCGTTGTTCTTGCCCCAATAATACATGCACCAATATAAACTTTACCTTCATATACAAGCAAATACACTGCATAGGTTGTATAAATCAGAGAAGGAAAGACAGGTTCCATCAGAAGAAAAGGGGGGAAGGCGGATGGGTAACCTGGACTGCAACAGTGAATACACTCTAACATCTACATTTATGGTAAGTGTACACAACTGTACTATGTTCTTCGTGTTTCACTGTTGCAGTCATTACATTTGGGTAGAGTCCCAAAGCTATGGATGGGAGGCTGGAGCTAAACAGCATTAGGAGTGGCTATGAGGCCCTGCAGAACTGCAGTGGCAAAGCCTACCCTGGATTTAGAGTAGAGTGGCAGATGATAGTGCTTTATAAAGGTGTGCACTGAACTCCAGGTAGCACCCTCTAAAATGGCCTTGGTTGGTACTCCCCTGAGAAAGGCTGCTGAAGTGGCTGCAGCTCTGGCTGAATGTGGCCTAATGCCCTTAGGCACTGACTTGCCATAGTGTAAGTAGCAGAAAAGAATGCAGTGGCCTATCCACTTTGAAATAGTCTGCTTTGAGATAGCCTTTCCTTGTGATCCTGCAGCATATACCACTAGTAATTGCTCTGTCTTCCTGAAAACTTTGGTTCTGTCCAAGTAGAATCTAAGCTGTCTGTGTACGTCCAAAGAATGCAGAATTCTCTCCCCCTTGTTCTGTGGATTTGGATAAAAAGTTGGCAGATGAATAGTTTGGTTAAGAGCCACACTGGACACCACCTTAGGCATAAATTTTGGGTTTGTCCTCAGAGAGGCCCTGTCTGGATAAAAGAATGATAAAAGGTTCCACAGTCATGAGTGCCTGTAGCTCTGAAACTTGTCTTGCAGAAGTTATTGCTAGAAGCAGAGCTGTTTTCCCAGATAAAAACTTTATATCAGCAGTAGCAGCTGGCTCAAAAGGAGGAAGGGTGAGTTCTTCCAAGACATAGTTGAGGTCCCATGCAAGCATTGGTGATCCCCTTGGAGGCCTTAAATTTCTGGCTCCTCTGAGGTACTGTTTTAATAAGGGATGAGAAAAGATTGGTGGCTCTGTATTGTAATGAGCCGAAATGGCAGAGGCATGAATTTTAATAGATGAAAAAGATAGGCCTTTGTTCAGCATCTCAGTTAGGTATTGAAAAATTTGAGGAATATTTGGCACAGCTGTATCAGTTCCTTGTGCCTGATTCCAAGCACAGAATCTCTTCCATTTTCCAGCATAAGATTTTCTAGTACTAGGCCTTCTGGCCTCCAATATGACATCCATCACAGCTTTACTGAGAGGTGTGTTTTGTATGATTACATTATCCGCCATGCTGCCAGGTTTAAAGTCCTGAGTTGGCTGTGCAGGATCCGATTGTTTTGCTGGGACAGTAGATGAGGTACTTGAGGTCAGGTCCACGCTGGGCATTGAGTCAAGCTCTTTAGGATTGGAAACCAGTACTGATGGGGCCAGTCTGGGGCAATTAGTATCATTTCTGGCTTCTCCTGTCTGACCTTTAGGAGTACCTTGGGGAGGAGAGGCAGTGGGGGAAAGGCATATACTGATAGGTTTTTCCGGCTGAAAGATAGTGTGTCCACTTTCCATGCTTGTCTGTGATAAGTCCTTGTGCAGAATCTTTTTAGTTGGTAGTTGTGAGGGGAGGCAAATAGATCTATGTCTGGGCATCCCCATTTTCTTGTTATCATGCTGAAGACTTGTGGATCCAGCTGCCACTCGTGGGGATCCATGAGGTTTCTGCTTAGTTCGTCTGCCAGAGTATTTTTCCTTCCTGGCAGGAATTGCACCTGCAGATGTACTTGGTAAGTTAATGCTGTGTCCCACAAAGTCATGGCTAGTCTGCAAAGGGGGTAAGAATGTGTGTCCCCCTGCTTGTTTATATACCACATGACCATGGTGTTGTCTGTCTATCAGTAGTTGTCCCGGATGAAGTAGGTCCTTGAAGGCTGTCAGGGCATTCTGAACAGCTAGCATCTCTTTTTGATTGATATGTAGATGCCTTTGGGCTGAGGACCATGTGCCCTGAATTCATCTTCCTACCATGTGGGCCCCCCAGGCATAATCTGATGCATCCTTTGTTAGTGTCTGCCTGGCTGGGGGGTAATGTGAATGGCTGTCCCTTGTTTTGGTGACAAGCCTTTACCCACCATCGGAACTCCTGTTGTAGGCAGGGAATGAGCGTAATCATTGTTTCCAGCCTGTGGCAATGTTGAGTCCAAACACTTTTGAGGTATCATTGAAGTTTCCTCACATGCAGTCTTGCATATGGAATTAGTAGGATGCAGGATGCCATGAAGCCCAAAGCCTGCAGAATTTTTCTTGAGAATAACTGGGCCTTTGTTGCCAACATTTTGAAATAGGTAGTCAGTTGCCTTTGTTTGTCTGGCGTGAGATAAGCCATCTGGGCAGTTGTATTTAAGCTTGCACCCAGGAATATTATCTCTTGAGAGGGTACTAGTTTTGATTTCTTTTCGTTGACTGTGTACCCTAGGCATGTTAGAAGTCTTTTCACAAATGCCAGATGCTGTAGAAGAATGTCCGTGTTCTCTGCTTGAATTAGACAGTCGTCCAAGTAAGGATATATTTGTATTCCTCTTTGTCTGTAGAATGCAATTACTGGTGCCAGGCACTTTGTAAAGACCCTGGGCGTAGTAGATAAGCCAAAGGGCAGTGCAGAGAATTGGTAATGCATTGAGCCAGCCTTGAATCTGAGGTATCTTCTGCATAAGTGTCTGATTGGGACATGCAGATATGCCTCTTTTAGGTCTAGAGTCACCAGCCAAGCGTTCTTGCCCACCATGGGCAGAAGCTGTTGCAAAGTCAACATCTTGAATTTTGGTATATCCAGGAATGTGTTCAGAATAGATAAGTCCAGTATTGTTCTCCAGGTCTTGTCCTTTCTGAGTACCAAGAACAGTCTTGAGTAAAATCTTTGTCCCTGCTCTTGCTCTGGTACTTGAATGGCCCCCATGTCCATGAGGGATGAGACTTGGTTTTGTGCCACTGCCCATTGATTTTATGGCAGATCTGGCCAGCCATTTGTCTTTGGCAGGGTATGGAAATGGAACTTGTACCCTTGTGACACGATATTTAGAACCCACTTGTCCTGGGTTATAATATGCCAACTTTGAGAAAAAAGTGCTAATTTTCCCCCTAAGGGTGCTGCCAGGAGATAAGTGCTTGGTGCTGGCAGGGGGAAGTCATTGGGACTGTTTCCTGTATGGTTGTGATTTGTCTTCTCCAACTTTGGAGGTAGAAGCACCCCATTGCTTTGACCTGTAGGAACCTTGCGCCTGGGATCTGCCTCTAGGGCATCTGGATCTGCCCCTTTGAGGTCTGTCTGACACAGGAAAGGACCAATTCTTTGTAGGCCAGTGTCTACTAAACCTAGGTGGTTGTACTTGTAAAAAAATCTTTGACAGTTTGCATAGATTTAGATTTGTCCTCCGTTTTCTTTAACACCTCCTCTGCCTTAACACCAAACAATGTATCATGCTGTAAAGGTGCATTTAATAATTTAACTGTGACATGATCAGGCAGACTTTGTTCCTTTAACCAAGCATGCCTCCTAATTACAGAACCTGTAACTGTGGCCCTGCAGGATGCCTCCAAAGAATCAAAACCACATTGCAAAGTATGCTTTCCAACTTGTTCAGCTGCATGCAATAAATCCTGCATTTCCTTGTTTTCTGCACATTCAGAGTTTAATAACATTTTCTGTTTAAGCAATGCCATGACATTTTGCTGATATTTGAGCATATGAAACTGACAGTTTAATGCCCTTATAGCCAAGGTAGCAGATGTGTAAACCTTTTTCCCCATCTATCCAGTGCCCTAGAATCTCTGTCAGAGGGGGTAGGATTTTTTGCAGTGGAAGCCTTAACTCCTTTGTGACCCTGTGAAATAGTTTCTGGGTCTGCAGCAGGGTTTTTAAAAAGGAATTTATGAGAGTCAGAAACCTTGTAATATCTGTCAGGCTTAACAGGACCTGGAGGTAAGGAGTCAGGGCGAAGACTAGACTCCGAAAACACATCCTCTACAATATCTAACACAGGAGGAATGGCTAGTGGTCCATGTTGAGGTAGTAAAAGGCAATCCCTGAGCTTCTTTTTAGATTCTGAAAAATCTTGGCTCTCCCAGTGGAAATGCTCCCTCATGGTATGCAAGGTTTCCCCAAAAGAATAGTCCTCTGGAGGAGAAGCTGAAGGTATAGATTCTTCAGCATCAGAATCCTCATAGGGGAAGGGAATATTCCTGATCAGAAGAGGAATCAGAAGAAATAGAAAAGTACAGTTGTGTGCCTACCATAAATGTAGATGTTCGAGTTTATTCACTGTTGCAGTCATTACACTTGGGTTATCCTGCTGGCAGGCGGCCCGCAGTTGGCCCGAGTTCCAAAGTCTTGGTCCGGCATCGGTTTCTGTCGCCTCTTCCCTGACGTCAGTGCGCCAGGGGTATAAAAGTTGCAACCGATGCCATTTTCTTCAGTTTTTCTTGCCCCAGATGTCAGATGCCCCCATATAGGAAGGCTGAAAAGATAAGAATATGCCAAAAAATGCATATATTACTATACACATTTCCTTCATCTACAAGCAAAAACACCACATAGGTTGTATAGAGTTGAGAAGTACAGAAAAGGCCCAGCAAAGAAAAGGGGGATGGTGGGTGGGTAACCTGGACTGCAACAGTGAATACACTCTAACATCTACATTTATGGTAGGTACACAACTGTACTATGTGCATCGTGTTTCACTGTTGCAGTCATTACACTTGGGTAGAATCCCAAAGCTGAGGTTGGGTGGCTGGGTCTAAATTGGATTTGGCGAGGCTAACAAGCCCTGCAGAACTGCAGTGGTAAAGCCTGCTCTGGCTTTGGAGTAGAGAGGCAAGTGGTAGTGCTTGGTGAAAGTGTGCACTGAGCTCCAGGTTGCAGCTTCTAATATATCTTTGGTTGGTACTCCTCTGAGGAAAGCTGCTGAAGTGGCTGATGCTCTGGTAGAATGAGGCCTAATGCCCTTACACACAAATTTGCCATGTTGTGCATAACAGAAGCGGATGCAGTGTCCTATCCATTTGGAGACTGTCTGCTTTGTAATAGGCTTTCCTTGTGATCCCGCAGCATATGCTACAAACAGTTGCTCAGTTTTTCTGACAGCTTTTGTTTTGTCCAAGTAGAATCGTAGCTGCCTGTGTATATCCAAAGCGTGCAGAAGTCTTTCCCCTTTATTCTGGGGATTTGGGTAGAAAGTATGTAAATGAATGGTTTGGTTTAAGGCCACATTGGTGACCACTTTTGGCATGAATGTTGGGTTTGTCCTAAGAGAAACTCTGTCCTGATGAAAAATGATAAAATGTTCCACAGCCATCAATGCCTGTAACTCTGGGACTCTTCTTGCTGAAGGTATTGCTAGGAGCAGAGCAGTTTTCCATGACAAGAATTTTAGATCAGCTGTGCTGGCTGGTTCAAATGGAGGCAGTGTTAGTTTTAATAAAAAAAAAAAGTTGAGGTCCCAAGTAGGTACTGGTGCTCTCCTAGGGGGTCTTATATTCTTTGCCCCTCTGAGGTACTGTCGTAGTAGAGGATGTGAAAAAATAGGAGGATCCATATTGTAATGAGCTGAAATGGCAGAGGCATGGATTTTAATGGATGAAAAAGATAGGCCTTTATCCAACATCTCAGTTAGGTATTGCAAAATCTGAGGTATATTGGGGACAAGTGGTTGAGCCCTTGTGCCTGGTTCCAAGCACAGAATCTCTTCCATTTTTTTGCATAAGATTTCCTAGTGCTGGGCCTCCTGGCTTCCAAAATAACATCCATAACAGCTTTAGAGAGAGATGCAGTCTGAGTGGCTACATTATCTGCCATGCTGCCAGGTTTAAGGTTCTGAGTTGACTGTGCAGAATCTGACTGTTTTGTTGTGTCAGACGATGAGGGATTTGAGGTAGAGGCCAAGGTAGGCCTTGGGACAAACTCTTTAGGAGTGGGTACTAGTGTTGGCGTGGCCAGCCTGGTGCAATCAGGATCACTTTTGGCCTTTCTTGTCTGACTTTTAGAAGCACCTTGGTGAGTAGAGGCATTGGAGGGAAGGCATAGACTGTCAGGCCTTTCCAGCTGAATGATAGAGCATCCACTTTTCCATGCTTGAGAGTAATAATTCCTTGTGCAAATTTTCTGTATTTGGCAATTATGAGGGGAGGCAAAAAGATCTATGTCTGGGTGTCCCCATTTCCTTGTTATCATGTTGAACACTTGTGGATTTAGCTTCCATTTGTGAGAATCCATGAGATTTCTGCTTAGTTCATCTGCCAGTGTATTTTTTGTTCCTGGCAGGAATTGTGCTTGCAGATGTACCTGGTAGGTCAGTGCTGTGTTCCACAAAGTCATGGCCTGTCTGCATAGGGGGTAGGAATGTGTGCCCCCTTGTTTGTTTATGTACCACATAACTGTGGTATTGTCCATCTTTATTAATAGTTGTCCTGGATGTATTAGGTCCTTGAAGGCTGTCAGGGCATTCTGCACAGCTAGCATCTCTTTTTGATTGATGTGAAGATGTATTTGATCCTTGGGCCATGTGCCCTGAATACATTTTCCTGCAATATGTGCTCCCCAGGCATAATCCGATGCATCCATTGTTATTGTCTGCCTGGCTGTAGGTAAGGTGAAAGGCTGTCCCTTGTTGTGGTGACAGGCCTGGGACCACCATCAAAACTCCTGTTGTAGGCAGGGAATCAAGGTTATGACGGTCTCTAGGCTGTGACAATGCTGAGTCCAAACACTTTTTAGATACCACTGTAGTTTCCTCATATGCAGTTTTGCATATGGAATTAGTAGAATGCAGGATGCCATGAAACCCAGGGCCAGCAGAATTTTTCTTGCAGGGAGCTGGGTCTTTGTTGCCATCATTTGAAAGTAATGGGTCAGTTGCCTTTGTTTGCCTGGCATGAGATAAACCATCTGGGCAGTTGTATTTAAGCTTGCACCCAGGAATATTATCTCTTGAGAGGGCACTAGTTTTGATTTCTTTTCTTTTACTGTGTACCCTAGGCAAATTAGCAATCTTTTTACAAAACACCAGGTGCTTTAGAAGAATGTCCTTGCTCTCTGCTTGAATAAGGCAGTCGTCCAAGTAGGGATACATTTGAATTCCTTTTTGTCTGCAAAATGCAATTACTGGTGCCAGGCATTTTGTGAAGACCCTGGGCGCAGTAGATAAGCCAAAGGGCAGTGTAGAGAATTGGTAATGCATTGAGCCTGCTATAAATCTGAGGTATATTCTGTACGATTGTCTGATTGGGACATGCAGGTACGCCTCCTTGAGACCCAAAGTAACTAGCCAAGCCTCCTTGCCCAGCATGGGCAGATGTTGTAGTGTTAACATTTTGAATTTTGGAACATCCAGGAAAGTATTTAGGATTGACAGGTCCAGTATTGGTCTCCAGGCTTTGTCTTTTCTGGGTACTAAGAAAAGTCTTGAGTAAAATCCTTGTCCCTGTTCTCCTTGTGGAACTTTTTGAATAGCTCCCATATCCATAAGAGCCACAATCTGTTTTTGTGCCTCTGCCCATTGGTTTTGTGGCAGGTTTGGCATACCTTTTGGTTTTGGAAGCGTGTGGAAGTGGAACCTGTAGCCCTGAGAAACAATATTCAACACCCATTGGTCTTGGGTGATCATGTGCCAACTGTTTGTGAAAAGTGCTAGCTTTCCCCCTAGGGGTGCTGTCAACTGGTAAGAACCTGGCATTTGCAGAAGGAAGTCATTGTGACCGTTTCCTATAAGGTTGTGATTTGTCTTCCCCTCCTTTGGGGGCTGAAGCACCCCATTGTTTAGGTCTGTAGGAGCCTTGGGGCTAAGATCTGCTCTTGGGTGTCTGTATCTGCCTCTTTGTGGCCTGTCTGACACTGGAAAGGACCAATTTTTTGAAGGCCAGATTCTGGTAAATCTAGGTGGTTGAACCTGTAAGAAATCTTTCACCGTTTGCATTGACTTTGCTTTATCCTCCATTTTCTTTAACACCTCTTCTGCCTTAACACCAAACAAAGTATCATGCTGTAATGGAGCATCCAACAATTTTACTTTAACATGGTCAGGTAAACTTTGTTCTTTCAACCAAGCATGTCTTCGAATAACAGAGCCTGTAACTGCGGCTGTACAAGAAGCCTCTAATGAATCAAAACCATATTGCAGAGTATGCTTTCCCACTTATTCAACTGCATACAATAAATCCTGCATTTCTTTACTGTCAGGACTTTCTATATTTGTAACCATTTTCTGCTTTAACAATGACATGAGGTACTGTTGATATTTAAGCATGTGAACCTGACAGTTTAAAGCTCTTACAGCTAAAGTTGCAGAAGTGTAAACTTTTTTCCCCCCATCTGTCCAGAGCTCTGTAATCCCTATCTGAGGGGACAGGATTTTTGGCAGTGGAAGCCTTAACCCCTTTGGGACCCTGAGAAATAGTTTCTGGGTCTGCAGCGGGGTTTTTGTAAAGAAATTTATGAGAGTCAGGGACCCTGTAGTGCCTGTCTAGCTTTACTGGTGCAGGGGTAAAGAATCAGGAGACAGACTGGAGTCAGAAAAAACATCATCTACAATATCAAGCACAGGGGGGATAGCCAGGGGCCTGTGCTGAGGCAATAAAAGGAAAATCTGAGCCTTTTCTTGGATTCTGAGTAATCCTGGCTCTCTCAATGGAAATGCTCCATCATGGTGTGCAGGGTTTCCCCAAAAGAGTAATCCTCAGGCGGTGAGGCTGAAGGAATTGACTCTTCAGCATCAGAGTCCTCATAGGGAGGGAGAGAATAGCCCTGATCAGAAGAAGAATCAGAGGAAATGGAAACCTGATCAGAGGAATCATAATCAGTGTCTTGCCTAGGCCTTTTGTCAGGAGGGGGATGGGAGCCCCTGATTAAAGTAATAAGGTCTTCGGCCATTTTAAGCATCTGTTTCTTTGGCATGGATGACTGTTCTGGAGAATGCTGCACTGGTTTCCTTGTCTTTAATGGTGTTTTTGACTTTGCCTTTGCTGCTGTAGTAGCCTTAATTGTAAGCTGTGAAGGTCTGAAAACACCCTCAGAAGCCGGTGCCTGCTCAGTGGCTCTGGACCCATCTGAGGGTATAGTTTCTGTAGGCCCAATACCTTGAGTTTCCACAGGCCTCGGGTGTTTCCACGTGGCTGTCGGTTACGGCCTGTGGCTCTGAGGTAGCGGGTGTCAGGGGCTGTGAAAGCGCCTCGCTGAGAACCGGCGACTGGCCTAGAAGAGGCTTCGTCGTCGGTTTTGAACCTCGGATGCCTGTCTTTTTCTTTGTCTTTGCATTTTTTATACATTCCGGTCGTCGGTTGTTCTGACGGCATTATATAATTAAATCTTCGTCCAAAATAATGTAAAGCAAAATCAAACCGTTTAATAGTGCGTTTATTGAATCTAGCACAAAACTGACAACTAGTAACGTCGTGGTCAGGGCCTAGGCAAGGAATACAGTAAGAGTGAAAGTCCTTGTGAGATATTTGCTTCCCACAAGAAATACAATTATTAACTTTTACTGACATCGGTCTGGAGCAAGAAAAAGTTTCCCCAACGGGGTACTTAGCTTTATTGAAGACTTTGGTTCTGAAATTCAATTTTGAAAATCTCAGGAGTCGGCCGACCGGCACTTGCGAACTAATTTTGCTTTGGGCACCGTGCGGCAAAAAAGACTGAAGAAAATGGCATCGGTTGCAACTTTTATACCCCTGGTGCACTGACGTCAGGGAAGAGACAACAGCAACCAATGCCGGACCAAGACTTTGGAACTCGGGCCGACTGTGGGCCGCCTGCCAGCAGGATAACCCAAGTGTAATGACTGCAACAGTGAAACACGATGAACATCCTGATCTGAAGATTCATAGTCAGTCTCTTGCCTAGGCCTCTTATCGGGAAGGGGATGGGAACCCCTGATCAAGGTAATTAAGTCTTCGGCCATTTTGAGCATCTGTTTTTTGGGCATAGAGGCCTGTCCACGTAGCTCTTGAGCTTGTTTCTTTGCTTTAGAAGGTGCTTTAGTCTTTGCCTTTGAAGCTGAGGTTGGTTTAATGTAAAGATGTTTAGGTCTGAATACACCCTCAGAAGCTGGTGCCTGCTCAGCGGCTCCAGACCCATCTGAAGGAAAAGTATCCGAGGCTCCAATATCTTGAGTTTCCAGCGGCATGGCTGAGTTCACGTGGGAGTTGGTAGCAGCCTGCGACTCTAAAGTAGTGGGCGTTAGGGGCTGTGAAAACGCCTCACTGAGAACAGGCGAACCGGCGAATGGCTTAGGAGAAGCTTCGTCAGCGGCTTTGGGCCTCGGTTGTCTATCTCTCTCCTTTTCTTTACGTTTTTGTGAACTCCGGTAGTCGGATGGCTATCCGACATTTCTGGATAATTAAACCAGCGTCCAAAATAGTTTAAAGCAAAATCATACCGACGCTTATAGTGCGTTGGTCAAATCTAGCACAAAACCTACAACCAGCAACGTTGTGATCAGGGCCTAGGCAAGGAATACAGTAAGAATGAAAGTCCTTATGAGGTATTTGCTTTCCACAAGAAATACAATTATTAACTTTTTCTGACATCGGTCTGGAGCAAGAAGAAAGTTTCCCCAATGGGGTACTTAGCTTTATTGAAGACTTCAGATCTGAAACTCGAACACGAAGATCTCAGGAGTCGGCCGACCGGCACTTGTGAACTGCTTCTGCTTCGGGCACCGCACGGCAAGAAAGACTAAAGAAAATGGCATCGGCCGCAATGTTTATACCCCTGATGACCTGACGTCAGGGAGGGGGCGACAGCAGCCGACGCAGGACCCAGGACTTTGGAATTTAGGCCGACTGAGGGCAGCCTGCCAGCAGGATTACCCAAATGTAATGACTGCAACAGTGAAACATGAAGAACATCCGTCTATAACACTTATAACTGCTTTTTGCCATAGCCTTGCATTAGTCCGCAATGCACACCATTGTGCAATTATGCTTTAAAGAAAAGAAATGGGAAAAATAGGAAAGTGGTGAAATGGAGAGCAATCAGGGGGAAGAACAAAGTGAAGAAGGGCAGGGACGTAGGACAAGACCACAGCTATTCATTTGTTGAATTTGGATTGTCACCTCCAGAGAGAGGGGTGACCACAACGTAATCATGTTGTATAGCCAATTGGGCCAAATCAAGTGTCATGAAGACATGTGTGCAAAATGGAGAGCTATATATGGGCCAATTTGTTTTTTTTTTTTGTGAGACATGTGCACATTTTTATGTTTGAGAGAGAGAGAGAGAGACAGAGGAATGTCTGGGTGAGGTAAGTTCGGCAGGTGAGGAAGCAATTGCAGACAAACAAGATAATAGACAGGGAAGGTGAAGGGCACAAAAGGTGGGTGATCACCATGGTTGGGGCAAGGCTGGGAACATCGTGAACCCATGGAGGTCAAGCTGGGTAACAGTGAGAATCAAGTCATCAGCCACTGGACTGTCATCACTGTCACCTCACTTCGCCGATGGCTGCAGTATCTGATGTCTGTGTCTCCTTGTGTTATTCAATAAAATGATGGACAGCAGTGTCTCCATCTGGCATAGGCATGCACCTTGTGTCACACAGTCCAACGCACCAACGCTGGCAGTTCATCATGGGTGATAAACTCACAACCTCTGCCACTGCTCCCAGAGGGAACCACTGGCCTATCCTGTAGGGCAAAACTACCTGAAGGGCCAGGTAATGCATGGGTATAGCAGAGGGGGTGCTACCAGGTTGCACACTAGACATGCTGGGCAGCAGTGCTGTAGCCAGTGGAGTAGGAGCACAAGGATCCCATGGGACAGGCCTACCCCTGCTGTGCTGTAGGAAAAAACAAAAAAATAAATAAGAAAAAAAGGTTGGGGTGAGAAAAATAAGGAGAACATTAATAACTTCATATGTGACATACCAAGCACAGAAACAGTTATTTGAGACTGTTCTGTGACCTTTGCTTTTAAGACTACCAACTCCTATCAAATACATGTTTTACTGTTAAAAGACTACCCAACTCCTAACAGATGCACAACATACAACAGACTGCAGCAAGCAATTTTGATGTGTGCATATATTGCACATATGTGTTCCAATTATACTGATTACAGTTTACAGCAGGCCATTGGTGCCATTGCTTTAGATCTCGGACATTACATTGCAATACCGATGAAAACATAACAGTACTGTATATATGGGAAGTGTGGCTTTTGAGCCCACAACCTCCTGACTACTCTCTAGTAGTGAACTGTTTTGGTCTCCAAACTAATGCATGCATACTTTTCTGTTACAGTTGACTGCTGAATCTGATACAACGGCATAATACACCAATAAATTGTCTTTACTTTTAATGCTAAAATAACAGCACTGTTCAGATGCATACACACCACATGCTTCTCGCATCTGTGTCAATCTAGCTGCATGGTTCGCACATTCAGTTCTCAGTTTGTGACTGTGGAAAAAATAGAAGAGAATGCCATTATAAATACCAATCCTGACTATATCCAGCTTTTAACTCTTGCAAGTAGTCTCTGTAAGTGATAATTACACATCTGTGGAGTGACCCAGTCCTACATTCCTCAATCCAACGGTCAAGGGTATCCCCTCCTCCTCATCCTGAGGTCACTGTAGTGATTCGTGCATTGTTCAACAGAGTGAGGGATACCAGCAGCACTGGTCAGAGCCCGGGCCAGACTATTCCATGCCTCTGCCCTGTAATCCAAGCCACGATAGTCCCTCTGCAAAAGCCTATGCCCATGTTCACTCACTAGGAGTCCAAACACTTTGGACTCCTGGACACCCCATCTTTGAGCAAGGAATCTCAAAACCTCTCCAAAAACACCTGTCATGCCTACCAGAGAACAAGACCAATGTAGAATGTTGTTTTCCTGCAAATGGCAGATATCACTAACTGGGAGTGCTCACTTTTTTATTTTGTAACACTTGAAAGTGTTGTGCTTCGCTTACCATCGTGCAAACATGGTACATGAGGGTGTGCACTGCCAGGAAACATGTTTGTGCCATAGTCAGCAGTATTACTTGAATGCATCTGATGTATGTTTGTAGCTCTCTCTGTCCTGTCTGCTACCTGGGTGGTCCATTCTTCCAGTTTGTGCACTGTCACATTACCAACAAATGAGATGAGCATAGTCAAAGACATTTGTGCTAAGAGGCACATTGCGCAAGCAGTGGCCCTAAAAGAAAAACATTTAAAAAATGGAGAAATAGCTGATATGAGGAAAATCAATCTATGACATATACAGTAGAAAATGTTACTACACATAAGATATAACTACATAGGTCTGGATCCAATCTCTCACTCCAACATCCAGTCAGAAAACAGGAGAAGAATTATCTACCTCTACCACACAAACAGCTTTGCAGCAAAGAAATGAAATAATTCCTCACACAATTAAGTGCAACTAAATGTACACCGATAAAGGCGTAACCTGTTATTTGTAAATATATATTTACAATATCTGGATGTAGTGCACTTAGTTATCAAACAACCTGTTATGATTATTCCTTGCAAATATAAAGCTGTGTCCTACCTTTCTGTGTTTCTTGGTCATTTATCAGTTATCTGACCATTGACATGCAGTGTATAAGTGAGTCTATATCATTTACCTTAAATTGTGTGAAGATATTAACTGGGAATACTGTGGCATGCAGTTGCCTTCAAATGAAGGGCAGGCTGGATGACACAAATAAGCACAGATTGCTGTTTTGGGTAGGAGTGGCAAAGGCAGGTTCCTGTTATGGCACAAACAAGGATATGCTGCTCTTGTTACTCTCCTTGTTTTACATCCTGCCTGTCTGATCCTGTGAGGGTTGTGATGTCTGAAACTGCAGTCTGTCTCACTACTTTCTAACTTCTCTCTGTTATGATTTCCCATTACAAATGTATGGTACAGAGGGAATGCGTGATCATCAGTACTTTGGGGAGGTATCAATGTCTCAATCTTTTAGTCCTGAGGCCTACTACTTGCTACTGGATACATACAAGTCAAATAACTCTCTGCTGTCACATTACGTTAATTTGTGTACAAATCTCCCACCTTTTACTTGCTTACTGTACCAAGTGATGAAATACAAAGACATGCCATGATATTATTAGACAATACAGTACATGTTCAGGACTTACCTTGTAAATGCAGCAGTTAGCATAGTGTTAATTCATGGCTGACTGTGATGCAAGCAGTACACAGCCAATACATGAGAAGATAAATGCTCTGACTCCGAGTTGAGGCCGGCAGAGGTCACAGAGTTCCTGTATTGCGTCTCTGCCCACCCTGTAGCATTGTACAATGTCAATGTCGTGTATGTTGTGCTAAGTTAAATGTGGCCTGAAAACTCTTCTCTAGGCCTACTGGCAGCAGCAGCAGCATTGCCTGCAACCTGTAGCACATATAAAGGGAGTTAAGCAGCAACAGCTCCTACCATTCTGTCTGTGTAGACTGTGTCTGCATTTCAGTATTTCTGAAATCCACAGGAAAAACCAGCATCGAGTCTGTACGTTTGCTTTATAACTTGTTGAATAGCTCCACCAGATTGGTTGATTAGCATGCAATTTCAGTTACTTATGCTGTAATTAGCATATCTGAAACACAGGCTAAGACAGCTGAAATTCATTAATAATCTACTCCATTATAAAAAGGCAAATGTGCAGCTAGACAAACTGATGGTGAAGACACTTGCTACATGTCTGCAAAACTTCACAAAAGAAAAAAGATATCTCTATAGAGAAGTATTGAACTACAAGAGGTTTGTTCCCATTGTGTTACCTACAAAATGCATATGCTGGAATATATTAATGAATAATGTGAAACAAAAACCTTTAAACGGTTATCTGTATGCATTAGTTAGAAGTGTACTGATGGCATAACCATGTTTATCAAGCCATTTCAGAGATACAAATGACTGACAATACATAAAAATGGAAAGCTGTGTGATATACATGTACAAATGTTTCAGGGACAGGTCCTTTGAAAGCAGGTTTAGCATTTCAAAAATGCTTTACTAGCAAAATGGTTCAAGTACCTGTTCTTTTGTGTGTGTGTGTGGGGGGGGGGGGGCAAAGAAAATCACTGTTATGTCACAAACTAGAATGAACTGCTATTTTTGTAAGGAGCACAGTTGAGTTACTGCTATGGCACATACAAGGATATGTTGCTCATGCTACCCTCCTTGTTTTGCATCCTGAATGTTGTTAGTATTTCACATCTGTAGACTGTTTTATGTTTTTTCGAGTGGGGACTACTGACTGCCTGCTTTTAATGTTTTATCTGGTAACAGTTACTTTGCAGTTATGTGATATTTATGTGTATTACCATTCTGTTGTCTTTTAGGACAAAAAGCCATCGAGGCGGAGACCACCCTTCAGTGAAGCAGAGACAAATATTATTGTTGATGAGTCTGAATCAGAAACTGTACGCACTCCTTACTTTGGAAGATGCCCGTGTCTGTGCAATCACAGAGACACGGTCCAATGCTGCAGAGAGTCCCCTCGCCATGCAAGACTACAATGCCTTCCACACATTCAGACCTCAAAACGAGTGTGAAAGAACCAAAGGGGGAGGTGTATACATCTTCATTAAAGACAAATACACTTCAAGACTCGTCAAAGAGTACAACTCCCAAGAGCTACATAAAGTTCCCTTCCATATCATTGTTAGCTATAGGTCCCCCATCATGAACCACAAGAGCCACTCTGCTTACTTGGACCTACTTGAGTCACTCACTATACAGCCAAACACATTAGTCATGTGTAATTTCAACTATCCTTCCACTGACTGGGAGTCATACATAAGCATAATCATGCTCGCCCTAAGGTTCCTGGACTTTATTAATACAAATGCTCTGGAACACATAGTCTGCATCCCCACAGGGGGCTCAAATGTCCTAGACATAGTACTCACTAACACAGGGGGTCTTTGCACTACCCCCCTGTGTGTTGCCCTCCCTGGTAAGGTCTGATCAGAATTCAATCATACATGACCCCCACTTCAAGAGCAAAAAGTATTAAAAATCTCTCCAAAGCAAACTATAGCTTCCTAAACAATGCCATAAACAGGTGCAAAACCCCTGGTACCACTGTTAACAATGACTGCTATACAGAGGCGTACAGAAATGTCCTGCATAAACACCTAGACAAATGTATAGACCTGGCTATACTGAACATATCAAAACAAGGCCCTCACAAAAAAAAGCCACCCTGGTGGGCATCAAGCATAAACAGGTTACACAACAAATGGAAGAAACTAATGTCTAAGAATAAGAGGGAATTGATTCAGCAGAGGAAGGACACCCTCCACAGCTTGAAAAAATGAAATTAGATATCTTCTAGTCCTCTAAAGCTAATTATGAAACTAAACTAGCATCCCTAGCTAAAGATAATCAGGAGGCATTCTTTAGCTACATCAGAAATCTAAAAGGGATGGGCCAGCTTTGTGCCAAACTAGTAGTGTATGAAACCACACATACTGACCCTTTGGACATCGCCAACCTGATAGCAGACAGATTTGAGGCAAACTTCACCCCCCTGTCCCCACCAGACACACCCCAATGCACACCTGTCACCAGTCCTCTACCAAGTATCTCCAAACATCAGGTCATAACTGCACTCTCCATGGCCAAAAATGCAGCCTGTATTGGACCAGATAGCATCCCAGGCTGCAGACTAAATGGTCCAAAACAGGACCTAGAAAAGCACTTGGCACTATCTTTAACCACAGTCTAAGTACTGGATTTGTCCCGGCAGAGTGGAAAACAGCAACAGTAATTCCCTTGCACAAAAGGGGTCTGTCAACTGACCCTGGGAACTATAGACCCATAAGCCTAACCAGCCTTATCTGCAAGGCCATGGACAGAATCATCATGGACCTTATCAGCAAAGACATGGGTGACCTGGAAACTCATGACCCAAATCAATTTTGTTTCGTTGAGGGTAGATCATGCTTTTTAAACCTGGTGTACTTCTTTGAGAATGTCACCACAGCCCTGGATGATGGCAAAACATTAAAAGCAGCCTATCTTGACTTAGCAAGGGCTTTTGACACAAATCGCCACTCAGGCATCATTGAGAAACTCACGCAGCTGGGAATTAACCTATATGTCACTAGATGGTATGCCAACTGGCTCACCAACAGAAAGCATATAGTCAAAGTTGGGGATTCCACCTCTACCAGCAGACCAGTTACCACTGGTGTACCAGAAGGATCTTTGCTGAGCCCCCTACTGTTTGGAATCTTTTTGTCAAAAGTCCAGGGGAAAATAGCTGACCTGCAGCTTACCATGTTCTCTAATGACTGCAAACTGGGTGCAATCAGGGAGTCCTCAACCATGCGGACATACTAAAAAAAGGGCTTACACAGATAAAATAGTTTAAGTCCATGGCTTTGGCACCAAATACAAAATGATTCATTATCATCCCTTTTGGCAAAGGTGAAGTCCCTGCAAATTACAATATTAACAGTACCACTCTTAATTCAAACCCTTTGGTGAGAGATTTGGGAACAGGTTGATAGGAACCTTAACTCTGATTACCATGTGTCCACAGTGGTAAGGAAGGCCTTTTAAGTTGCACATCTCATAAGTAAGGGCATCACATCCAGAGCTAAAGATGTTATAACTCCCCTGTACTTATCCCTCATCAGACCACTAATAGCGTACAATGCTTGCTTCTGTATGTACCTCAACAGACACCTGCAGCAGATGGAGAGACCTCAGAGGTTTCGCGCCAAGAAAATTCAGGGCCTGCAACACATGACCTACATATACAGACTGAAGGTCCTGTCACTGTACTCTGTATCTTATAAGTCACTGAGAGGCAACTTGTACCTAGTCTAAAGAACAGTCTCGGAGCCTGCCCTAATGGAAATGTTGCACATCCACAAGTCACATGGGACAAGATTCACTCATTCAAGGGATCTTAACCTAGCCTGTGAAATTAACAGGACATGCTGGAGAGACAGATATGTCTCCCAGAGATTGCCACTCCTCTGGATCAAACTCCAAACTCATGTAAAACAGAGCTTTTCAATGACCTTATTTAAGCATTAGTTAGACAACTGGATGGCAGACCTTAAATTTACCCCAGGGTTGTCACCTATGTCCCTCTTGGATACGGACAGTTGGTGCTGATCACAGACTTGCTCTGCAAATATAAACCACACAACATGGTCAATAAGGGAACAAGGGTATAACATGGCTAGGCTTATATAGGCCCTAGGGCCAACAGCCTAGTAACCTCTTATAAAACTAAGGTGACATTTGCATGGGCTCTAGGCCAGTGTCTGATCCTGCCCTGGTGGAATGAATGCATATGCAATAACCTGAAATAGCCGATGACATCAGCATTGTCTGCTGAGCATATGGCGATAACAGCATCCCACATGTTGGTGTAAAAGACTCTCTGTAATGTCAAGTAACAGCTCACACACACCAAGTTGACTGCAGAGAGACCAGAACCCCTATCTAAGTACACAGGCAATAGAACACAGTACTTTATGCAACTGCCACTGCACAAGTCTGACTTTTACATGTCTGCAGGTCAACTCATAGTGGATGACATCAGCAGGCCATTTGGGAGACGAGAGAATGGGAGGGCTGTGTGGAATGTATGTTTAAGCTTAAGCAAATATCAAAAGACTAGCAAGCCATGTCATTGGAGAAGTAACTATAGGATAGCATGTCTTACTCTGCTGAGTAGAGATACACACACACCCAAATGACTGCAGTGAGAACAGAACCGCTACCCAAGTGCACAGACTACAGAACACAGTATTCTATGCAAGCACCATGGCACAACTCTGACGTTTACATTGCTGCAGGTAAACTTACAGTGGATGACATCAGCACTGCATGTTGGAGAGAAGAAGGTGGGAGGCCTACTCGAAATGGATGTGTACACAGGTGCAGGTATCAAAATACTGGCAAGCCATGCCATTAGAGAAATTAACTGTAGGATAGCATGTCTACTCTACTGAGTACAGACACAAACACACACACCAAGTTGACTGCAGTGAGAACAAAACCTCTACTTAAGTGCACAGACTATAGAATAGTACTCTACGCAAGTGCCATGGCACAAGTCTGACTTTACATTGCTGCAGGTAAGCTTATAGTGGATGACATCAGCAGTGCATGTTGGAGAAAAGAAGGTGGGAGATATGCCCAAAAAGAATGTGCAGGCAGGTGCAAGGATCAAAATACTGTCTATTTATAGGATTGGGGTGGTAACTGTAGGGCACACACTTGCTTTTCTGGCTAGACACACACACACACACACACACACACACACACACACACACACACACACACACACACACAGTTGGCGCCAGTGAGAACAAAACCTCTACCTCTGTACATACACTACAGAACTCAGTACTTTACACAAGTGCCATGGCACAAGCTTGACTTCTACATGGTTGTAGGTGTACTTACAGTAGATGACATCAGCAGGCCGTGTGGGGGACAACAGGTCTGGAGGACGACACAAGCACATAGATTCATAGGTTCATATGAGGTCAGTAGCCTAACAGCACTAGGGTGTGTAGAAGCCTAGTTGTATAAAAACACAAGTACCCTTATTGAGCATAGTTGTATGTTTGAGTTTAGTAGCGCAAAGTTGTCAGCACTGTACACGAGGGTGCTCACAACATTATATATTATAATTTGTATGTATGTAAATGTATGTAAAACAATACTGAACCCCAGGCTTGTACTGTTTGGGGGAGGGGAGGCAACACATATGCATATTGTGAATAAATGACATATACTTAGAATGTGTCCTGAATTTGCAATGTTTCCATATGCAGTTTTATGTTATACAAAGGAAATGGACAACATTACTGACTGACTGCTCATCTCTAAATCCTGCTGATCATTAAAAGTAACTGGAACTCTATCCATTTCAAAATGATTTTGGTCAACAAATACAGTATCATCACTCATAACAACATTCATATTATTAGCATCAACATTAAAAGATGTTGGAGTCCTAACATGTTTCTTATTCTTGTTCTCTTGTCGTACATTAGAAAAGTGTTCAACATCATTGTTGGGGTCTTGTACCCTATTTATATTATCAATGTTCACACGAGTAGTGTTATTGTTCCTGGGCCACATGAAAACGTGGCCCAATTTAAAATCATTGATATCCCTGATAGTCTTGTGTCTTTTTTGCTGAAAGAGCTTACGCTCAAAGGCAGAAATACTGTCAAGAAAATTCTCAAAGAGTGGTTGTGTGATGTTATCAGGATATTCTTTGGAAATCAATTGGTGCATTTTTTTAATGCTGGCAGTCAAAGTAGCCTCTTCAGGTTTGAAAAAATCAATGAGGAGTTGTAAGTATTTACGGCTTACCTCGATGTTGAGCTGCTGCCACTTTGCAAGTAAGTCCGGATAATCTCGTCCTTGATTCAGCATGTTGAAGACGCGAAGCCCTCAGGGGATGATTTTCCTATCAAGGCAAAATTGGAAATGTATACGTTGCGTTTGAAAACGTTTTAGTTTCTGAAAATCCTTTTCCAGCTCCTCAAATAGCCGATGCAGCCTTTCTAAGTCATCCGTCGCATTAGTAGCGTCATCGGTGTGCACCACACTTTCAAAGTGCCAAGAAGCACTTTTTGAGTCGTTGAGATATAGCTGGAATCTCTTATTGAGCGTTTCATTCCCTCGGTTTTCACCTCGTAGGGTATAGTCCAGCTCTATATCAGCCATGATCGAAAATAGATATCTTGCTCCTGATAGCAGCAGAAAATAAAAATAATAAATGCTAGAGTTAGCACAACCGCTGCTAAATCAGGTAAACGCTACAGTCCCAGGCAACAAAATATGTAAAAACAGGAACGTATTGGGGTGTAGACGAAGCAAGTATCAACAAATCTCACAGTAAATCCAAAGTTAATGCAAACAAATTTATTCCAGGTAGATGAGGTATATATACATAATTAAAATCAGTTAATTATCAAATCTTAAAGGGAAACACCATACTTTACCTAATAAAACTTTAAAATATATGATAAACAGTTAATTGTGTGTGGACATATACAAAGAAATACTTAAAAGATATAAAATATAAAAATGCACAAAAATATAAAAATATACAGAAATATATAAAAATATATAAAGAATGTATATAGACTGTATTTATGTGCATATATATGACTATCTAACATTCCTGCGTTGTCTCAATTTCGGTTTTATAGAAGCTCTATCATTGAGTCCTAGCCCCCTATCAGCTCTTAAAAGAATAATCCATTCACTCTCTTTACTCTCAGTGTATGTCCTAATGTCACCACCTCTCTTAATTGTGTGCTTAATTTTATTCCTAAGAGTAGAAGTAGATTGGTTGACGTTACCGTGGATTTAAAATTGTTTTGTAGGAATGTTATGTTAAAATTTTTATTTAAGAACTCAAATAGTGAGTCAAGTAATATTAGGCATTCCTCTTTTAGAAATTTGAGTGAATATATACCTATGCATCATCCTCTTTTAGAGGCTTTTCCAAAATTGACAGAAGATGAGTTATATAAATATTATGAAGATTGTAGTAAAAATAGTAGACCCAGAAAGGGGGATAATCTCACATGGCATGAAAGACAGAGTCTTAAGAAATTGCAGAATAATTCTACCATTGTAATTAGGCCTGCCGACAAGGGCGGCCGTATTGTAGTGATGGATGCATCACATTATTGCACTTCTATGGAACATATGCTGTGTGATAACTTCTATGAAGCCATCACCATGGACACTGTCTATGATATCATCAGACATATTAGTGACACCCTACTAGACATTTTTTAAGAGTAAGTTGATAGATAAGGAACTTTATGACTATTTAAGTATTAAGACACCGCTTATTCCCATTATTAATGGGCTACCTAAAATACACAAAAATCTCTGTGATCCACCCATGAGGCCCATAGTTTCGGGCCGTGGATGGATAAGTGAACACCTATCTGTCTATATAGAGTGGCATCTAAAGCAGGCCTTAAATGGGAATTCTTTTGTTTTGAGAGATTCTAAACAGTTTTTGATAGAATTATATGAGAACACTGAAGAAAATTAAGACATGTCTGACCTTTTATTTGTTACCTTTGATGTAAAATCACTATTTACAGTTATTCCTAATGAATTAGGACTAATGTATGTTTCAGAGTATCTGAAAGAACATAGTGACTACACCAATGTTATGATAGATTTGACAGTGGATTTTCTAGAATTGGTCTTGGAGAACAACTTATTCATGTTCGACAATAACATCTATAGACAATTAGATGGCGTAGCGATAGGCACACCATGTGCCAACAGCTACGCCAATATATTTTTGGCATATTGGGAAGAGCATGTACTATTTTGTGAAGCTCTATTTAGAGAACATGTTATCTTTTATCGACGTTTTGTGGATGATCTTTTTGTCCTATGGAAAGGGACAGAAGTAGAACTTCAATCTATGTTACTCATTATGAATAACTTGACGAATTGTCTACAATTTACTATGTATTTTTCAGCACACAAGATTGAATTTTTAGATCTATATATTGAAAGGTTATCCAATGGCCTGATAAACATGGGTGTACATAGGAAAACTTGTTACTGCAATTCATTACTTATGAGGTCAAGTATGCACCCACCATTTGTTTTTAGGAACATTATGAAGGGCCAAGCTTTTAGAGCCTCTAGGCTAAATCCCATGGATAGCAGGTTTGCAGCTGAACTAGATGACTTGAGAGAGAGGTTAACACATAGAGGGTATAAGATCAATGAAGTTAACTCACATATAGACAACGTTCACCAATTGCGTTCTACAGTGGCAACACCATATTTTGGACCCATCAGTTCTATTGAAACTAAAAAAGGAAAAAGGGTTAACAGCCATGTTAAATTCTCGACTCTGTTTCTGATCATTTTGAAGTTAAGGAGATTATTGCTAAACATTGGGGTATCCTACAAGTGGACGAAGATCTAAGGGAGATAGTAGGAAATGAACCCCATTTCCTTTATAGGAACAAGAATAATTTAAAAAGGATGCTTTGTCATCCAAAATCAGAGAGGTATTCTATGACTTATGGCCACACAAAACCATGTGGCCGTTGTAACTTTTGCTCCTATATTGATAGCAGTACCTGTTTTTTTCATCCTAACCTACAAATTGTTTTTAATACTAATGCAGAGGCTGATTGTAGGACTCCCAATGTTGTATATCTAGCAATATGTCAGTCCTGCTCGTCATTTTATGTGGGCAAGACGAATCGCCCATTTAGAGACAGAGTCAGAGAACATATATATCATATTAAGAAAGGTTCATCTCATAATGCATTAGCCAAACACATAACTCTTTGTGGAAATACTCACAAGTTCCTATTTAAGGTTTTGGAGATTATCACTCCGAATAAGAGAGGTGGTGACATTAGGACATACACTGAGAGTAAAGAGAGTGAATGGATTATTCTTTTAAGAGCTGATAGGGGGCTAGGACTCAATGAAAGAGCTTCTATAAAACCAAAATTGAGACAACGCAGGAATGTTAGATAGTCATATATATGCACATAAATACGGTCTATATACATTCTTTATATATTTTTATATATTTCTGTATGTTTTTACATTTTTGTGCATTTTTATATTTTATATCTTTTAAGTATTTCTTTGTGTATGTCCACACACAATTAACTGTTTATCATATATTTTAAAGTTTTATTAGGTAAAGTATGGTGTTTCCCTTTAAGATTTGATAATTAACTGATTTTAATTATGTATATATACCTCAGTTTATGTTCATCCAATTTGTTTAGATCTGAGGAAGCTTACATAGCAAAAGCGCTTATCTGTGGATATCTACCTGGAATAAATTTGTTTGTATCAACTTTGGATTTACTGTGAGATTTGTTGATACTTGCTTCGTCTACACCCCAATACGTTCCTGTTTTTACATATTTTGTTGCCTGGGACTGTAGTGTTTACCTGATTTAGCAGCGGTTGTGCTAGCTTTAAATACTATGTTTTATGGGGTTTGCACTTTTAGCTCTTTACATTAGTTACGAGTACACTGTTTATTTGGGGGTGGGGGTGCAAAGCTGAATTTATGTCATGGCACTTAAAAATGTACTGTTACTACTGTTAATATAAATTTTCTAGCATCCAGCATGTATGATAATATCATAATGTGTTTGGGATTACGTTACGGTCTGTTCTATACAAATCTACAGACATTTACTTAGTCTTGTTTCCGTGTAGACTCCTTTCCATGGCTGTAATCGGAAAACTTTTGAATACATGGCCGACACGATCATGAAGTTCACATGGCTGCTTCATAGCTTGTTGAACCTCTCCCACCATGGTGATTTGCATTATTAGCAAACAATTTAGCTATTTATGCTATAATTTGCATGCCACGGAAGTTTCTATGTTTGCAAGTGAGTGTGCGCCACTACACAAAGTTTATTGAATATAAAACTCTTTGTGGCCATGTGTGCATCACGCTGAGACATGCACATGGTCGAAAATGATAGCATAGGCTTTACTGAATCCCCCCGTCTGTCTCTGTGACAAACCAGAAAAGGAGGGACTGCCATGACAGCTTGAAGTTCAGAGACTCTCTTGGCAGAAGTAACTCTTCCAAATACACAATTACATAGTAAGAGAAGCTGCAGGCTCAAACAGTGGCTGAATTAACTTTTTAAGGACAAAATTAAAGTCACAAGACACCTTTCAAAAACTGCAACTTCAAATCTAAATGAAAGTGTTGGATTCAAAGGCAGACAAGCAGAAATGTCTGATAAATGAACTTTAACAGATGAGTATGCCAGACTGGAATCGAGCAAATGACACAAATAAGAAAGAACAGTTGGGATACCCAATGAATGAGGCTCCTGTACATGTTTGTGTCACCAAATAGAAATGTTTTCCATTTAGTAACATAGGATTTTTCTATTGGGTTTTCTGGCCTCCTGCGAAACCCAAAGCATGTCCTCAGAAAAAAAGGTTTAAAAACCCTATCGGCCAGAGTGTCAAATGTAAGGTGAGCAGATGACGGTGAATGAGACAGCCCTTGTCCCATGTGAGGAGATCCTTCATGTGAGGTAACTTGTGATTACTGTGCTTGGCCAGGTGAAGCAGAAGGGGAACCAATGCTGTCTGAGCCAAAAGGGAATCCAAACAAGATTCTGGGCCTGTCCCACATAATCTTGTGCAGGACCTTTAGCAACAGAGAAAGAGGGGTTAGGCATATAGGAATATCCCTTCCAAGAAAAAGGCATAGCAATCACTTTCCATGTGGAACTGAATGTGGGAAGTTGTTTGTTTTTCATTTATACAAGTGTAAGACTGCTTAGGTCATACAAAATTATTTAATGAAGATGTTTATTGAAAAAAAAGGGGGGGGGGGCAAAAATATCTGCTATACATCCTGTGACACATCCACTCATGAGGATCTGCCCAGCAGCTATTCAGACCGTCTGCCACTAGACTGTGCTCTGAGAGAATGTAAACCACCTGAAGGGTCAGATGATGATAGATAGCAAAATCCCAAGCAAGAAGAATCATCCCACAAAGAAGGTATGACTTTGTGCCCCCTTGCTTATGTACCAAATGACCATGGTGTTATCTGTGAGAACCCTTACAGGTCCTAGAATCCAGAGAGAGTGCAAGGCCTGAACAGCCAAGACCAAAGCTCTCATATCTTTGATACTGATATGGTCTTTCAGTTGCTTGGGAGACTAAAACCCCTGGACCCAAAGAAGTCTGCTCAACCCAAACTCAAAGCATTCAGATAAAGCTCCTGAGTAGGGAAAGGAGTCTGAAAAAGGCTGGGATTCAGAGAAATCTGATGACTCCACCAGAGGAACTTCTGTTTCAGACAAGGCGAGAGAGGTAGGGGAAATTCTACAAGATGGTAATGCTGTAGCCAAACCATCTTGAGATCCCACTGAAATTTCCTAATTTGGAGTCTGGTGAAAGGAACCATAGGAATGGTGGAAGCCATAAACTCCAGGGTTTGAAGAAGCTAACTGAAAGGGAAGAAGAGGCTGGAAATAAACTGCCTTGGAAAGGACCTTTGGAGGAGGAAGCAAGGCCATCATCGATAGGGACTGAATCTTGCAACCCACAAAAGCCTGGTCCTGTGAAGAGGTTAGAACAGACTTTTTGAGACTGAGAATAAATACCACAATGTGAAGTAGAAGCATGATAAAATCAAGATCCTGAGGCAGAATCTGCTGAGAGGGGGCTTGAATCAGGTGGCCACAAAAATAGGGAAAATATGAATACAAAGTAATTTGCAGAATGCAATGACTGGGGTCAGACATTTGCAAAAGGACTCTCGCTACTGTATAAAGACCAGAAAGTAAGACTCTCACTACTGTATAAAGACCGGAAGGCAAAGTAGAGAACTGATGATGTGAGGAGGAAACAGAGAATGATAAATATGAGGAGATATGCATCCTTCATGTCCAAAGACACCAGGTAGACCTGAAGAAGCAACAGTGGGGACGAGGACTGAATAACAGAACTTTTAGAAAAGTGTTGAGAAAACAGAGATATCTGGAATCGCCTCCAATGGCCCTCCTTCCTGGGAACCAAGAACATTCTGGAATAAAACAGCTTGCACTGCTGAGAAGGCAGAATGGGTTAAATGGTTCCCTGATCTAAAAGGTCCTGAAGAATAGAAAGAGTAAGGAAGTTAGCAATGTGGAGGCTAAGGAATCCCTGAAAAAAAGAGGAAGGGAATTGCAAATCATGACGTAACAATTCTGAATAATGGAAAGACCCCAGGAATCTCTGGGTGATCTGCTGCCAAACAGGAAAAGACAGAGACTGCCTGAGGGAAAGAGGCATCTAGCCAAGGGGCAGGGAAGGATGACTGTTGACAGAGGCAGTTTTTTCAGGGAAAGAAGGCTTCTAACCCCTAGTTCAGTTCCACATGGAAAGTGATTGCTATGACTTTTTCTTGGAAGGGATATTCCTATATGCCTATCCCCCTCTTTCTCTGTTGCTAAAGGTCCTGCACAAGATTATGTGGGACAGGCCCAGAAACTGAGCAGGCTTATCAAGAAATACTTTCTTAGAAGATACCCTTTTAGAAGACCACTTAAAAGCTGCTTTTGTTGTCTATGCACAAAAGGAAGCTTTGGCAAGTAATTCCTTTGAAACTTAGGGACGGAAGGAAGAAGAAAATGTTCAAGGTCCTGAATAGACTTCCCTTTATCTTGAAAGTTTTTTAAGAGCTATACTTTTTTCCCATAACTATCCATGTATCTATTGTTTTTGTCAGATGGTAAAAGTTTAAAAGAAGAAATTAACAAATGGCTTGCCAGTAGAAAGAGAAATTACAGTAGGGGCACAGCATTTTTATATAAGAATTTTTGAGCTTCAAGCACTTCATAAAACCTATTAGGCTTCTTAAAAGCAGAGGACCGAGACTTAGGAATCTGGGAAACAGAAGAGAAAGTATCCAAAAGGGCTTCTAACACAGGAGGAACTGGAGAAGGCCCAAGAGAGTCCATCTGCAGGAGGTCATTGTATCTGTTTTGGACATGAGACATTTGGGAGATTTCTTACTGAAAGAGATCCATCATTTTAACAATGGTGTCTCCAAAAGAAGGCACCTCAATAGGAAAATCAGGAGAAAGAGTGTCATCCTCCTTTGACCCCAAGGCTAGAGGAGACTGGATCCAAGAAGAATATGCTAGAGACTCTTCCCCTTAATCCAAATCTTCATCCTCATCAGTGTAATCAGAATTTCAAAGCATTTTTGATTGTGTAGAACAAAATGGAACAGCTGAAGATAGTTACAACCCTTAAAGGAGCTTCGGGGTCATAATGGGCTTGAAAAGACCCAGAATAAAATTGTGACACTCTTTATGAGGGCCCTTAGCCACAGGAGCCATATCTTTAGTCTTATGCGTTTTCTTCCAAGGAACCTCTGCCCTCACAAACTTAGACCCATGCCTGACTTCAATAATGAAACCAGGGACTTCCTCCCCAGCAATTATCTGGGAAATGCCCTAGGCCTTTCCAAAATAATCAGCCATGGGTAACCCTCCTTGTCTGCAGCAGATGTAGGCACAACCTCAGTGGACGTGATGGTAGCAAACCGCATACTGGCCTCCAGTTGGGTCACAACAGAGGGAGCAGGCATTGGAACTGGATGGTCCAACATTTCTTAATCCGACCAAACAGAGATGTTCAGTAGAAGCTGAAGAGCCAAAGTTTTCACAAGCATCTTTTTGGATTTCCTCTTAAGTGGTGGCTGAATGTTCTGGCAGGTGAATTCAGAAGCCATAGCTCCTTGAGCTAACAACTTCAGACTTTACTTCTCTAGATACATACTGAGAGGGATGACAGATGGCTAAGGCAGGGTCTTGTGTACAAATGGCTGACAAATTTCACACAGAGTGTGATCATGGCTTGCACCTAAACAGAAAAGGAACTTCTTGTGACTATCTTTATGGAGAATCTGCCTTCCATACCAACATTTCTCCTTTCCTGGATGACATATGAAAAAACAGAACCCAACAAAAATAATAAAAAATAAGAGTCTTCAGTAGCATACTTATCTGCTGTAGGATCAGTAGCTGTAACAATGTGCCAAACTCACAGACTGAATTCAAAAGGTAGCATTTAGACTGATAGCGATGAAGTTCTGAGAATTAGGCACTTGTACATCACTTAAGTATCTTATGCCTTAGACACAGGGCACAGGTTTGGTTTATGGCACTTGGAAGTGCCTAAGGCATCGGTATGCTAGCCGGACATATGGTTATCCTTGGCAGGATATCCTTTTAGTAAGGAACAGTGCAACAGTGATAAGGAAGGGCATCAGTAATTGCATTAACTACAAACTATCAGTTCAACTTTGATTTTGGGAAAATGGTTTTATTACTGTTTATCTGGGTACTTCACAAAAAAAGCTTTAAATATACCCTGTCTACACAATCTACACACACCAACCAACATGAATTTAACCCTGGACTTTGTCTTTGCTTGTATGACAGACTTTCATAGAGACAGGCTTGTGACTTGGGTCTAATTGTCCTTGTTATACATTTAGATCATTCAAAAGATTTCAATAGACTTCCACATAAAGTAAAATAGTTTTTTTGTTACAATACAGATATTGTTTATCAAAGTAAAGTGGCTATATGGGGAGAACACAGCAGGTCATAACACCGGGTGAATGTTCTTCTTGGAGAAATATTACCTCCAGACTACCTCAGGATTTTGTTATGTCCTGTTTTATCTAATTACCTGCTTTCCATATTTCCCCAGACTTCCCTTTCTACTGGGTTGCAAAATATGAGGATGACTGTAAGACTGTGGAAATGATCACATCACCAAAGGATATGGAAGCACTGGATCCTTAATTGCCCTTCTGTCCACCATTACATGCAGCCGCTCTTAGCAAAACTGTTACCACTGTTACCAGGAACAGATTTTTCACATGATGGATTCCACAATCGTAGAATAAATTGTGGTCTTTTGTACCATTATTTTTATTTAAGTGCTTTTTAGATGACTGGATGGGTACAACAAAATATTGTTATAATAAAAATGAGTCTGCATTTCCAGATGGTTTTTGGATCTAAACACGGTTTGGGTAAACTAAATGCGGAGTACGCTACATGAATATCTCAGGCTTCTGTGCATCCAGTGATTTGAGTTAGGAAGACTCTAAATTTCTCTGAGAAACTGAAAGGCTGTATATATTAATTACCCCCAAATGACTGGCTAACACCTAATAGCCACTTCATGCCCCATTTTCCACTCCTTTTCTCTGTGGAGAAGGACATCCCACAGAGCTACTGCTGAAGTCCAGATAGCCACTGGTAACATAACTATACACAGTCTGTTTGATGCTTGTTTTATAATAAAGAACAATAACCATGGAGTTCAAAAGCTAAAGCATTTTAACAACTTTTTATGGTCCCTTGAAACTTAATTATCACATTTTTATCTCAATCTGTTTTTAAAAAGAACCATCAATAAATAATTATTATGTCCTACGCTCCCAGATGCAAAAGGGAAATTTTGAACCCAATTAAGTGCTATTTCAGCTTTTACACATATCACTGTCAAGTTGATATTTTTAAATCATATGCATAAAGACATAACTGAGTGTCAATCTGCAACTAAATACCCAACACAAAAATCATACACCTTCAGTAACTTATTTTCTGCAACTGTGTTTTCCAAGTACAAATGAGCCAGATATTTAAACCAGCGTATGAAAATAACAAAGAGGCATCATTATATTTTATCAGAAACACTGAAAGCACTGGTGCACAAATTCCTACAGAAATGATACAGCACACAGATTCTATGAGAAAAGGGACGAGACTACAGGACTGCTCATCTTTGTATTTAACAGACCATAACATGCAGGAAAGTAGACAGTAGTTCTTTGTACCCAGTGCAGACACAAATTTCCAATACATCTAAACCTGTCAGTGAGATAATCACCAATGTTACTACCTGTTCCAGGACTTATTTTTGATGAATGTCTTGCAGAACAGAGTGGTTAAGATCATGCGGTGGGATAGGAATTATTCCAGAACATCTAGTAAAGTGTGGGAGCAGTATTACATACAACTCTGTTCAGTAAATCATTACAGTGTCAATTAGAGAAGAAGACAGTAAGCCCTTTAAAAAAGCAGAGGTGGGAAAAATTTATAAAAAGGAACAACAATCATACTGACGCTAAAAAAGGAAAATACTCCAATAATTAAAAAAAAAAGTAGCAAAATGTAGTATATCCAGCAAACTGCAGAATGTAAGACAGAAAAGGGGTGTGACACTCACTATTAGTAAATATCAAATACTTCTCTGAAAAGCCATCAGGGGGAGTTTTTACATATGTGTAAACTGTTCAGGAATTTGGATTTTCAGCAAAAGTTATCAGAGATTGTGCAACATTGCAGAATATGGAAGTATACTGGCTAAATGAAGAATGAATAAGATACACACACACATACGTGTGTGTGTGCGTGTACATACATGTGTATATGCACACATTTTATATATATATATATATATATATATATATATATATATATATATATATATATATATATATATATATATATATATATAATATGGAAGTCTGGTAAATTGCAAGGCACAGAGGACTCGGAGACGTAGTTAGAATTAAGCGCTTTCGTTTGGCTTTATTTCTATAATAAGCTTTAACTTCATCAGAAATCTTATTGCATTCCAACAGGAGTATAAATACTTTTTCAAGCATGCAAATTAACATTCATCACTAAATGTGACTATCTTCTCTAAGACAAGGAAGAGATATTTAACAGGTAGTCTGCAAGAGGGCGCATGTCTTGCTAGCGTGTTAGTGTTGTCATTTCTTCTTAGAGCTTGATAGTGTTCTTTAATCCTGTCTTTTAATTTGCGAGTGGTCATTCCAATATAGAAGCACTCGCAATGGGCACATTTGCTAAGGTATACTAGGTTAGTGCTGTTGCAATCGTATTTTTCTTTAAAACAGATTGCTTTTTTCTTTTTGCCTATCATACATTTGTCTCCTGTGAGAATGTATTGACAGCAGTTACAGTCGTTGCAGGGGTGTGTTCCTGCATGTGCTGAGTTAATTCCTGTGCTCGAGGCTTTGAATTCAAACATTTTCTTAAGGGAGTTTGTCTTTTTGTATGTAAACTCCGGTTTGCTGCCTAGTATCTTGAGGAGTTATGGGTTGCTTTCCAGAATGTCCCAGTTGCTGCTGATAGCACTTTTGATCGCAGACGCATCACAAGAAATTGGGAAATCCGAGTCCTCTGTGCCTTGCAATCTTCCATTTGCTATATATTAGTCTAAGTTTACTAAGCCTGGAATTTAGTGTTTGTTTTAGATATATAATGTATATATGTATTATATATATATATAACATATATATAATATAATATATATATATATATATATATATATATATATATATATATATATATATATATATATATATATATATATATATATATATATATATATATATATATATATATATATATATATATATATATATATAATATATATATATGCACACGTGTGTGTGTGTGTGTGTGTGTGTGTGTGTGTGTGTGTGTGTGTGTGTGTGTGTGTACATACATGTGCATATACATATATTTTATATATACATACATATATATATATATATATATATATATATATATATATATATATATATATATGGGTTCCGGACGTTTGCTCGAATGAGCAAAAGACTGAAACCCAAATGGCCGGGCATACTTATGCGAAAGTGCTTTTCACCGACGAAGCACTTTCGCGTAAGTAAGCCTGTTGCCAAGGCTGTATTATGGTGCGGGTAAGGGAAATTTCCCTTTTCCCCACTGTAGTGCGGTCTCGGAGGGAGAATATTAAAGTAGGCGGGGGTGTGGTGTTAATGAAGTGTTTTTTTTTTTTTAAACACGCTTTAACGAAAGCGCTTTTTCGATAAAAGCGCTTTCGTTAAAGTGTGTTCGGTTATTATGGATTCGGACATTTGCTCATTCAAGCAAACGTCCTAGAGCTATATATTCACACACACACACATGTATGTATATATTAGACATGCACACACACACACATACATAAACATATGTGTTGAAATATATATTCACACAGTCTTTTGAGACAAATTAACTGTCACCTGTCAAACCCTAGAAATTATTATCAAAGTTTTAAATGATCTACTTATAAAATCATTTATCCAATCACTGGCTTCATAGATAAAAGTGTAACTTGTGTAGTGCCTTCCCTGTTAATCCCTATTAATGTCTTATTATCCAACTGTACCAAGATATGTTTTGTCCCTTTTTCAGATTATTAGAAATTCCACTTATCAGACTGAAACCAAAAATATGCTTGGTAAAAAATTATCAAATCACTTACAGGTGACAACTTTCCTGGTGTTTCAGTGTAGATCTTACAAAGTAGGTGACATAGCCAAAATGGAAGAAAATCTTCTTATTCAGGCAGTTGCTTGAAGTTGTCTCTCCTCAGTTTTTTGTGTAGTACAAAATCACCAGTAGACCTCCAGTAGGTTTAAAAAGCATTTATTAGTCCTTTTCAGCATGTCAGATGAGCGCTGTTATTGGTAAAACAGTGGGTGTGTTTCGTGGGATGGTATCCCCTGTGGGCATGACAATAGTGATGTGTCTGCCTGATGGGTGGATAACTTTTGAGCATGATCCCTGCCCTCAAAAACAACGTTATTCATTCTGCATCTTATCACAATCACTCACTAAAAAACAAAATCAAGTGTAATTACAAACATGTAAATGGTTACATATTATTTCTTCATTAAACAATAGTTTATTTAAAATTGCCTTTTAGGCTTTCCAGTCTGACCGTTGTATAGAGTTACCATGTTAAACCTTTTTAAATTATTTTTTTTTATCTCCAGAAAAAAACTTCATATTACACCTATTCTTTAACAACACATTTATAAATGTATGCTTTTTGTTGAGGCTACAGTCAGTGCTTTCGCCTTCATTGAAGCTTTATCAGATCTGCATGCTGGGACTGTTTAGTAGCAAAAGAACCATATCATAAAATAAATCGCAATCAAGTGCTGAGTGCATCTGAAAGCTTATTTTATTTACCACAATTAAAGGGAACCAGTGTACATGGGGCCAGGATGAAACATATAATTCTGTTGCCCTTTCATATAACATAGGACACCAAATCTGGATCTTAGTGCAGTGGAAGGAATATGGGATTTGAATTCATCAACTGCCAAGCTTGTTGAGCTTAGCCTGTTTATTTTTACTTTTACCTTGCAGTTTTGTCTTGCCGACTTAATGATCGGGGTTGTGGACCTTAGAGAATCAGTGGAAGCCGGGGAAGGATTGGCATGTACCTGCCAGATGTTTTCTTCTCTGAATTTATCTGTGTCCTTCCCGATCTGTACGTTTGGAAGGAATGGGTTATACATACTTGGCTAGCCCTGTCATATTTAAAAGGATCAGAGGAAGAATGTTCTGTAGACTGTTTATTAAAGTCTGTGCCTTATTTCCAAGCGTGTTTGTTATTTTTACCACCAGTTAATTTCGGAGAGGGTACAATCCATTGTACAGAGGGATCAGATTTGCTAGGGCAGCCTAGGAAGGAAGAAATGGCCTGTAAGTTTACATTCAAATTAAAATTATAACTGAAATCCACCGTTGATAACATTACAAATGGAATCAAATTACACTGACAAAAGTGAGGGACTTCGTTCCCCCCACACACCCTACCTAAATACACCAACGCAGAGATCTCACTACAACGGAGAAAGAGCAAAGTTAACCATGGTGGCCAAGTGGTTACTTTTCTGGAGAGGAAATACATTGTTCTGGGAGTTCGTGATTGTAAACATGCAACTTCATCTCGCTGTTTTGAATGTTGATGAAATGGTAAGGTCGAAATTATGAATGGGAACCATACAGACATGTGTGATGTGTATACACACACACATATATATATATAAATGTATACATGTTATGTATGTATATATGTCAGAAGGGTGGTGACTTAGAAGACAATACACTGACAGAATAGAAAACAAGCAGTTCTGCAGAATGCAGAAAACTGTTGACTACATAAGCCAAGCAGTTTTTATCTGCCATCAGTTTACATGCTTTCACTAATACAATCTGGAAATGCAGAAACATGCAATACTGACAGCTGCAAAAAACATCGTCTGAAAATAAAAATGACAATAAAAACAAGCACATAACAATTTTAGCAATGCTTTACAGTTACCAAGGCAAACTGTACTACACTACCTACTGTCCTGAGAATCCACAGCTCCTCTGTGCTGGTCCTCTGGTTTAGGCTGCTTCTTTTCGCCTCCCGTAATCCATCCCGGGTGCTCCCTCCCTGCTTTAAACACAAAAGGAATACCTCCGGCCATCACCTGAAGACACCCTGAGTTGGCCAGCTTGCCTGGTACTTAGAAAATACTACTGAGAAGACCCCCCAACAAAATTGTGTAAATGTATGTTGCTAAACACTAATTAAATGTAAACTTAATGTACTATCTATAGAGTTGGTCTACCCTCCCTTGTGTGCATTCTAGCAGCTTACCGCAGACCATTTGCCCTCTCCCCCTCCTGTTTTCACAACCCTAGAATATATTTAAACCTAACACTGGTCCAACTATTCCTGCTGTTTGCTATCTCCTTCTAACATTAAGTGGCAGCATCTACCGATATAAATCCTAGATATTCTTTATAATCCCAATAAGTTTTATTTTTTCACAAACGGTTGTGAGTTAATATCCTTAAACTGCAAATATCTTCTCCCCCCTGCTAAACTACCCTCTGTAAAGGCAGCCTTCATTTTCTGGCTGAAAATATTTAGCTCATGCCTTCAAACTACAGTCTTTAAACTGCTCTTTGCTGATACTTTTTCTGCCATACTCACCCTCAATTAAGCCCCCCCTTCCTGGAACTTTTCTTCCTACCAACTTTCCACCCCTTTAGTCTCTCCTACCTCCACCCCTTTAGTCTCTCCTACCTTCTACCCCTCTAGTCCAACCACCTTCCCTCCACCTATCCCCTCCCCCATAGCTAGTTTCTTCTTGGAGTTTACTTGCGTCTCCCACAGACTGTGGTGTCATTTTTAAATCCTGTCCTGCGCATCCACAGCTCCTCTCTGCTGGTCCTGCAGTTTAGGCTGCTTGTTTTCACCTCCCGGTAGGTCTTTTCAGTATATCTGTCTATCATTTGCAAGCATCTAAGAAACTATTGTACTAAACTCCATGTTTTTACTTGTAACTGTGTTTTAGGGTTATAGATGGCCTTGTGCTGATCGCTATCACGCCAATGCAATGTTTGTAACTGTGCTGTAAGGTTATTGTTGGCCTCATGCTGACGGCTTCATTTATCTGTGACCTACATGTGTTTTTGACCTCTGTAAGCTGCTTTTGGGATGAGTGGGACTCTTTTCTACACTGCCTAATGCTGCATTAATTTAGTATGGGTACAAGGGGCTTGACTGAATACTGCTGGCTTGTCATAACCAGAAACCTGGTGTAATGATGTCCTGTTAAAAGGACGCCAACCAAAGTGCATCGCTGAATGCCGGATAGCCTCTTAAGGTGGAATAACAATCCCACTTCAAGCCTTCCACTTAAAATCAGGTTTAGTAGACATTTTTCTTTCCGTTTGTAAGTATAAGGGCTCCGCACAGCTTCTACACAGTTTTGGGGACCGTTTTGCCCTATATACCATACTGTTTGACTGCTTGCTTTGTACTGTGTCATTTGCCCTTTGCTTAGGTTAATTACCGGCTTAGCAGCTGTAAACTGCTTTTTGGGACGAGTGAGTCTCTTTTTATGTTGTCGCTAGCTGCATTACTTTAGTCTGAGTATACAGGGCTCGACTGTTGCACTTTGCTGGCCTAGTCTGCTCTCCAGATGTCCTGTTAAAAGGATGCCAACAAATGTATATCATTGAAGGCCTTTATTTCTCTTTTAAGGTGGATCAATGGTCCTACTAGAGCCTTTAGCTTAATTACTGGCTTAGCAGCTATTTTTCTTTTCCATTTGTCTCTATAAGGGCACCACATGGCTTTTATATTCTGAAAACTGTTTTGAAAACTGTTCAGCACAAGTTATTGCACAGCATGAACATATCTTGGTTTACTGTGTTAGTCTGTTGAGCACTATATATTTCACTGTTTAGAGACTTTATAGTATATTTGAGCCTGGAATTATCAATAAAGGAGTTTTTTTATGCTTATATTTGAGCCTGGAATTATCAGTTATTCGTGAAAACTGTGTTTGAGTCTGTATACACTTCATGCTATCTAACTGAAGGTCTGAAGAGACGTATTAGTGTGAATCCCACACTTTGTGTCTGAATTGCCGACAGCCTGGTTTGACCTCGAACAGTAACTGTTTTATATTTTTTATATACTTTATAGTATTACTTTATCATTTACCCCTTGCTTTTTGCTGCTTATATTTGGCTCTACTGCTGTATAACCCTATTATCTCAAACAGACTAGGGTCACTGACAGCATGCTGAACTGCTGAATGAATGTTTTGTTCTATTTAATGGAGCCTATATTGCATAACTTGTATTGTTCATAGCATAATGTCTGCTGCTTTCCATTGTTAATCCCCTAATCCTAATCTTCCTCTACATACTTGTTCCAGCCTCATCTAACCATAGCCTCTCTCTACTACCGTGCTTTGTTACACCCTCCCTTCTTCCCTAAACATCCCTTACCTGCTACCTTTCCCCTCTACATCTGCAATATAAACTAACACAGTGCTGTCTCCCTCTCCTCTACAGTAATCCATCCCGGGTGCTCCCTCCCTGCTTTAAACGCAAAAGGAATACCTCCGGCCATCACCTGAAGACACCCTGAATTGGCCAGCTTGCCTGGTACTTAGAAAAATACTACTGAGAAGACCCCCCCCCCCCCAAGATTGTGTAAATGTATGTTGCTTAACACTAATTAAATGTAGACTTGATGTACTATCTATACAGTTAGTCTGCCCACCCGTGTGCAGGTTCTAGCAGCCTACAGCAGACCATTTGCCCTCTCCCCCTCCTGTTTTCACAACCCTAGAATATATTTAAACCTAACACTGGTCCAACTATCCCTGCTGTTTGCTATCTCCTTCTAACATTAGGTGGCAGCATCTACCAATATAAATCCTAGATATTCTTTATAATCCCAACAAGTTTTATTTTTTCACAAACAGTTGGTTGTGAGTTAATATCCTTAGACTGTAAATATCTTCTCCCCCCTGCTAAACCACCCTCTGTAAAGGCAGCCTTCATTTTCTAGCTGAAAATATTTAGCTCATACCTTCCAACTACAGCCTTTAAACTGCTCTTTGCTGATACTTTTTCTGCCATACTCACCTCAGTTAAGCCCTCCCCCCTCCTGGAACTTTTCTTCCTTCCAACTTTCCACCCCTTTAGTCCCTCCTACCTTCTACCCCTCTAGTCCAACCACCTTCCCTCCACCTATCCCCTCCCCCGTAGCTAGTTTCCTCTTGGAGTTTACTTACATCTCCCACGGACTGTGGTGCCATTTTTAAATCCTGTCCTGAGCATCCACAGCTCCTCTGTGTTGGTCCTACGGTTTAGGCTGCTTGTTTTCACCTCCCGGTAGGTCTTTTCAGCATATTTGTCTATCATTTGCAAGCCTCTAAGCAACTATTGTACTAAACTCCATGTTTTACTTGTAACTGTGTTTTAGGGTTATAGATGGCCTTGTGCTGATGGCTATCACTCCAATGCAATGTTTGTAACTGTGTTGTAAGGTTATTGTTGGCTTTGTGTTGACGGCTTCATTTATCTCTGACCTACATGTGTTGTTGACCTCTGCAAGCTGCTTTTGGGACGAGTGGGGCTCTCTTCTATACTAATGCTGCATTAATTTAGTATGGGTACAAGAGGCTTGACTGAATATTGCTGCTTGTCACTACCAGAAACCTGGTGTAATGATGTTCTGTTAAAAGGACACCAACCAAAGTGCATCACTGAATGCCTGATAGCCTCTTAAGGTGGAATAATGATCCCACTTCAAGCCTTCCACTTAAAATCAGGTTTAGCAGACATTTTTCTTTCCATTTGTAACTATAAGGTTTCCACACAGCTTCTACATGGTTTTGGGGACTGTTTTGCCCTATATACGGTACTGTTTGACTGCTTGCTTTGTACTGTGTCATTTGCCCTTTGCTTAGGTTAATTACCGGCTTAGCAGCTGTAAGCTGCTTTTTGGGATGAGTGGGTCTCTCTTTATGTTGTCACCAGCTGGATTACTTTAGTCTGAGTATACAGGGCTCAACTGTTGCACTTTGCTGGCCTAGTCTGCTCTCCAGATGTTCTGTTAAAAGGACACCAATGAACATATATCATTGAAGATCTTTATTTCTCTTTTACGGTGGATCAATGGTCCTACTAGAGCCTTTAAATTAATTACTGGCTTAGCAGCTATTTTTCTTTTCCATTTGTCTCTATAAGGGCACCACATGGCTTTTATATTCTGAAAACTGTTTTGAAAACTGTTCAGCACAAGTTATTGCACAGCATGAACATATTGTAATTTACTGTGTTAGTCTATTGAGCACTATATATTGCATTGTTTAGAGATTTTATAGTATTACTTTATCAGTTACCCCTTGCTTTCTGCTGCTTATATTTGGCTCTACTGCTGCATAACTCTGTCCTCTAAAACAGACTAGGGTCACTGACAGCATGCTGAACTGCTGAATGAATGTTTTGTTCTATTTAATGAAGCCTATATTGCATAACTTGTATTGTTCATAGCATAATGTCTGCTGCTTTCCATTGTTAATCCCCTAAACCTAATCTTCCTTTACATACTTGCTCCAGCCTCATCTAACCATAGTCTCTCTCTGCTACTGTGCTTTCTTACACCCTCCCTTCTTCTCTAGACATCACTTACCTGCTACCTTTCCCCTCTACATCTGCAATATAAACTAACAGGGTGTTGTCTCCCTCTCCTCTACAGTAATTCATCCTGGGTGCTCCCTCCCTGCTTTAAATGCAAAAGGAATACCTCCGGCCATCACCTGAAGAAACCCTGAACTGGCCAGCTTGCCTGGTACTTAGAAAAATACTACTGAAAAGACCCCCCCCCCACAACAACTGTGTAAATGTATGTTGCTTAACACTAATTAAATGTAGGCTTGATGTACTATCTATAGAGTTAGTCTGCCCTCCCGTGTGCGCATTCTAGCAGCCTACCACAGGTCATTTGCTTTCTCCCCCTCCTGTTATCACTACCCTAGAATATATTTAAACCTAACACTGGTCCAACTATCCCTGCTGTTTGCCATCTCCTTCTAACATTAGGTGGCAGCATCTACCAATATAAATCCTAAATATTCTTTATAATCCCAACAAGTTTTATTTTTTCACAAACAGTTGGCTGTGAGTTAATATCCTTAGACTGTAAATATCTTCTCCCCCCTGCTAAACCACCCTCTGTAAAGGCAGCCTTCATTTTCTGGCTGGAAATATTTAGCTCATACCTTCCAACTACAGCCTTTAAACTGCTCTTTGCTGCTACTTTCTGCCATACTCAACTCTAGTGTTCTTTCCCGTTCCGTTCGCCCTATGGGCTCACTCTGCTACCCTACCCTGCCCCCAATTCCCACACACCCCCAGTACTCAGTTTTATTCCTATCTTACCCCACCCTCTCAGCCTAATTACCCAATACCAGATCCCCCCTCATTACTCCTCCCACCTAAAACCATCCTTCTTAAATTCTGTAATCTGTGCTCCACCCAATAATTATAGTCTCCTCCTCTTTCCTTAAATCTCTAGGATACCTCCATCACTTTTATACCCTTTCTTCTTCATAGCCTTCTCTATTTTCCTAACCAGTCATACCACTCTCTCTTTGCTCCAACATGCTTTCCTCAAGTTATTACACCCTCCATTCCCCCAGCCTCCTCTATGTTCCTACTTCCCTTATACTATGCTACCTCATATTCCACCTATGCTTGTCCAATACCACCTACAAAGACAACTACCATACAAACCCACCTTCTCCTTCACTCTTACTCTCATTTCCACTCTATCTCCTCTTCTCTCATTCATCCCAACCCTCTGCACCCATTTCACCCTAAACTCTTCTCCTCTAAAGTCAAGACACTGTCACCTGCTCCAATCTACCAAAATTCATGCTTGGCAGACCAATATGGCTAAAGGATATCTCCTTCAACAACCTAGTCCAAGCTGGTGATATCCATCCTAACCCTGGTCCTACATCCTTTATTAACAACACCCATCCCTTACCCTCTTCCTCCTATCTCAACACCCTAAAGATTTTTACAATTAATGCACAAAGTCTAAACAACAAAAGTACTCCAATTTCAAGCTTGGTTAAGCCATAACCAACCAGATATCTTGGCCATCTCTGAAACGTGGCTCAGTCCCTTTATCTCCAACTCTGATATCTTGTCCCCAGGATTTCATTGTCTCAGAAATGCCTGACTAAATAAAAAAGGTAGAGGCACTGCCCTAGTCTAGTCCAACCTTCTTACCTTAATTCCCATCCAAATTCCAATTCCAGAACACTGAACTAACTGCTGGAATTCTAAAACTAAACAAACATAAAAATATCTGCATCATTGCCCTACATATCTCACCTGGTAACAATATCTCTACACTCGAAAATATTCTCCTATGGGCCTCTACTGAAATTAACTATGAAACTTATATCCTTGGTGATGCAAGTATTGACTGGAATAAAATCAATTGCCCTTCTCCCTCCCCATCCATTAACCTCTATAACTTCAGTCAAATAATCCTCTCCATCACTCGACCTAACAAGATAAACCCTCCCAGATCCACTATAGATTCGATCCTAGTCACAGATCCAAATAAAACAACCATTTCTGGCACAATTCCTGATACCTTTAGTGACTACCTCCCAACCTTTATGCTTCACTCAACTAGTTCCTCCCCACACCAGCATCAATACATTCAAACTCGTAACCTCAGTAGCTTCAACCAAACTACTTTCTCAAATACTTTCAAGCAAATGAACTGGCAAATTCTAAACATCCTTCCTCTTGACAAGGCTATAGAATACTTCAACTCTGTCTTCCTTGATACTTTAAACTCACTCGCCCCACTAAGAAACAAAAGGATAAAAACTAAAACTGTTCCTTGGCTATCCAAAGAGAGAAAACAGATTATGCACCACAGAGACAAACTATGGAAGCTTTACCAAAACAATAAACTGGCCAATACCTTGCTCCAATATAAACAGCTTTGCAACTGTGCAAAACGACTAATCACCAAAAACAAAAAATCCTACTATAATCAAACTTCAGTCCAATAACAATAAAAACCTCCAAAAATTATGGAACTCAATAAACTCACTCCTCAATCCAGGCTCCAAGAATAATCCCTGTCCTGACTCAAGTAAATCTGACCCCGAACTAGGCTCTGAATTTAAATAATTTTTTTCATAGAAACTATTACTACCCTCGCCAAGACATTTCCCAATAATAACCCAACTGCTCTACACTCTCCCCCTTCTAACTCACCTCATCTGTTTGAACTCAAACCCATCTCCACTAACTTTATAAAAAAAAAACTTTTGTCCTAACTTAAACCTTGCTCTAATGCTCCTGACAATATTCCCTCTTTCTTCCTAAAATGTGCTACTGATGGCACTGTTCTCCCAATCACCATCATTATTAACCGATCCATAAAAAAAATCATAAGTCCTCAAACTCTGGCACTCAGCTTATATTCTTCCTCTTCATAAAGGAGGCAAAAATACCAGCACCTCAAACTTTCGCCCCATTGCTTTGCTCTCACCAATCTCCAAAATCCTAGAAAAATGCATCCACCCCCAACTTATGCCTTTCCTGACCAAAAACAATCTTCACACTCCTACCCAGCATGGCTTCCGTCCAGGCCATAGCACAATAACCGCTCTATTCTCTTTCCTCGAAACTGTCAATCAAGCCCGAGATTCAGGACACTTAGTTTCTACTGTTTTACTCGATCTGTCTAAAGCCTTTGATACGGTTTCCCACAAGCATCTTCTCTGTCATCTCTCAAACCTTAATCTCTCACATAATGCTTTATCCTGGTTCTCCAGCTATCTGTCCGACAGATCACAGGCAGTCAAATGGAAGAGCTTCATCTCTTCCTTCCTACCTACCCCAACTGGTGTACCACAGGGATTACCTACCTCAACTGGCGTACCACAGGGATCCATCCTTGGGCCAATGCTTTTTAACATCTTCATCAATAACTTTCACACTGCTATTCCTGATGCTAAAATCATTCAATATGCAGACGATTCAACTGTAGTCTGCTCTGCCTCAAATCTCTCTGAATTGCTGAGTAAAACCTAAACTGCCTTCTCAACAACTGAAAACTGGATGTGCCAAAACCACCTCTCTCTCAGTGCAAATAAATCAAATATTCTACTGTTCCCTCCCACAAAGACCCTCTCCTAAACAAAACAACTTCAAAGTCTATAGTCAAACCAACTCACCTATAGACGTGGTCCCCTCTGCCAAACTACTTGGCATTACTGTAGATGGACACCTACATATTCATATCATATTCAACAAAATATTAAGAAACCCCACCAAAAGCTAGGTATGCTGTATAGGAATAATCGCTTTCTCTCCAACTCTACCAGGCAAACTCTGGCCTTGACTTATCTTCTTCCTTCCTTATAATACAAAGCCACTCTCCTAACCAACCTCCCCTCCTCTAGCACCTCTAAACTAGAAAACTGCTACAACAAAATCTCTAAATTTGACTCTAAATCTAAAAATACCACCCATCACTGCTTAACCCTACAATCCCTGAATTGGCTTGAACTCCCAAACTACCTAAACTATCTCCAACTCACTACTGCATATAGACTCACATTTCACCCAACAAAGTGCCCTGCTCTAACTAACATCCTTCCCCTTATACACCCAACACAGCTGTCAGATCTGAAAATCGAAACTTGATTACTATCCATAAACCTAAACATCCTGCTGGCCAACTTCTCCTATCTTTCTCACTAGGCAAAAAATGTAATTCCCTTCTCTCCACACTAAGAACATACCAAACTCAGAAAACTTCAAAACCCAACTATTCAAACACCTGTCCACTAAATGGAAATGTACCTGCCTTCACCCAACCTAATCAAAAGGGGTTCTCTCTCTGGTTCCCAAGCTCTATAACTCTCATAGATATCTTCCTATGAGCCTATCTAAGCTCTCAACAATTTCTATAACTTCTCTCTAAGCTCTCAACAACTCCTACGGCTACCCTCACACAGCCCAACCTTGTAAACAGCATTCTACTGTTGATGTGTGCATGTAAAGCGTATTTACATTTTCTTAAACAGTTTGTATGTAAACTGTTTCCACACCTAACACACATCTGTTTTCCTCAAATGAAACTGTATGATCCCTACCTTCAAGTTTAATAAATTTAACTATGCATGACATTGAATGCATTTATGAGTAACTATTCTACATAATATTATCTTTAATATTAACTATCAGTTGTATCTAAATTGTATAATGCATCTTGGAGCTTTTCTCCCCGGGCCTCCACTGAAAACGGGTCAATTCGGCGGCCCAGTAGACTTCCCCGGTAATCAAACTGCAAATAAATAAATTTCTTCTCCAGGTTGGCACATTTTTGTACAAGGTACAATGCAAAGCAGAATCACAGATGACTAAACTGCAGAAAAACTAAACAAGCAAGGTGTGCTTCTCTGCAACTCTGCTCTATATGTAGAATCTAACAGATATCCATATAACCACAATTACAAACACAAAACAAATAAGCTATTGAAAAGCTAAAACCTCTATCAGTAAAATGCAATACATAACATAGCTTCAATCAATTAAAATGAAGCCCGCTTTGCTAATCTTTCCTGTGCCAGTCATTTTATTCTGATGGCAAATAATGACAACATTCAGAAGTCACAATTAAAAAAAAGTAAATTGTTTATCAGTATTCTAAACCAAGCTATTGTTTTTAATGGTCACAGTAATGAATATTATCTACTTAAGGAATTACATTTTTGTGCAACTTTGAGACGGTTACTTATTTTGTCAACAAATGCATTAACAATTAAGGTAATCTTTTTTTATGAATTTAAAATAATCTTACCAATTTTGTCAACTAGTGCAGTTACAATTGACAATGGAGACCTCTGGAGAGCTTCATTTTTGGTGTGAGTATAGCAGATAAGAACTAGGAAAAAGACAACACAAAGAAAATACACATATCAACCTATTGCGAATAACAAAGCTTTAAGATTAATTTGCTGAAAAGTAACTGATGACAATCCATTTTATATAATTACAAGGTAAATTTATCTCCATCTATTCTGATAACTCATTAGAAAGACTTTTTTATATAAAAAAAAAAAAAGAGGTCCTGCCATAGAGGTCAGTTGACTATGAAAATGCAATTTACTGCACATATAATAATATAACTCTGAAAGTGTCATTGGCCATTTTCCAAAAAGAAACACTGATGCCCAAGCCAAAAGGAGGTCAACACAATTACCTTTGGGGAGTCCTTGTGCACCTTTAGAATAACCCTGATTATCAGATGAAAGTCGGATAAGAATATTCCTGATCATGGGAATGAAAGGAATCTGTCTTCCAGGCCTGTATGCAAGGAGTCCTGGAACAGAATAGTTTTTAACTGTCAGTTGTGACTAGAAATAAACATATCACCCGAGGAGATGGACAAATTCTTAGAACATCTTCAGGTGCTACTTCCATTCAATAAGGTCTATCCTGGTCCTGCTAAGCCTGTTTGCAGTACGTTTTGCTCTGATGAAACACAGATAGCCAGGAGAGACAGACTGAACTAAATCTCTAATGGCCAGGCTACCATACCTAAGCTGCAAAGTGAACAGGAAATGATTCACCCTTGTTTATGTATCACATCACTGTAGTACAAACTATGATTAATGGCAGAGGTCAGGGAATCCAAAGATGGTTCAAAGATTTGAGGTCACTTTTTAAAGCCATCATTTATTTGCTTTAATTTGTCTTACTTGTTCCAGAAGTACTAGATTTTCATCCCTTTGGCCACAGCTTCCCAAGAAAAGTCTGATGCATTTCTGGTTACAGGCTGTGTAGGTGTTGGAAGAGAAAAAGGGCGATTTGTGTTGAGAGACAAAGGATTCACCTGTCAGAATAACCTCTTTCACAAATCACAATACTGGGAAAAAACACTCGCATTTGAAATGAAAAGGAATGCTGGTGATGGGTTTAAACTGATTAGACAAACCACTGAATAATCCTCATATGAAGTATGGCCAAAGGAATAATGAGAACAGCAGAGGTCATGAAACTTGAGAATTCTGAGTTATTCTGTAGCAGATACCAAAGTCTGGTTAGAAAATATCAGAAACTGCTGCTTGTACAAAACAGCACAAAAAAATCTCCTGAAGTTAAAGGGCTTCCAGAACACCAAACCAATGTAAAAAAGCAAAAACAGCTGAAAGTCCACCACAGTTGTCTTTATTACACAACAAAGCTTTTGAGTAAAACTCTTCATCAGTATCTAAAAACACACAGTCTTTGAGTTTAAATACCTAAAAGCAGCCAATTAATTATCACATGTTCTGAGCTTATTAAAGTGCCCACAGAAAAAATATATATGGTTAGCTAAAAAGCATCTTATAAGTAAAATGTGCTTCTCATATAACATATAAGGCATAAATACATAAAACATAAAAACAATTTGAAACATGTTTAAATACAAAAACAAGTCACATGATTAATTAATCAATAAAGATAAGATTCAAGCAATATGAAGACAAACTAAATTGTCATCTTTACTGATGTTCAATTTGCCACATTATTTATCTTATAAATAATTTTTAAATGTTATTATGCCCATCTTTCAATATGGGTTTTAAGATCACAATACTATTCAGACCTGGGGGATGGTCAGCCCTAAAGTAATTTATCCATCTATACTCATTCAGTTCTGTTTTACTCACCATATCTCCACCATTTTTTGTTCCTAGATATTACTTGTAAAATTCTGAATTTAAATTTATGCTCTACACCCATGTTCTCGATGTAGTTTGCTGAAGCATTAGTTAAAACTCTCCTTTTTATATCTGACATATGGTGGCTGAATCTATCCTTAAGTCTCTTGTTAATTTTACCAATATAAAAACTTGTGCACGCTATACAGTATGCAAAGTAAATCACATTTTTTTTAAATACAAGTACCTCTTGCATTAAATTTGAAATTCTCTCCACTGATTGGGTGCCTAAAAATGCTTCTGTACTTATGTACACAATTATAACATGGAGTTATCACAGTCTTCCCATGATATTTCATAACTTCTTTTTAACTACTCATTTCTTTGAAAAGTACAGTTTTGTACCTACCATAAATGTAGATGATCGAGTGTATATACTGCTGCAGTCATCACACTTGGGTTATCCTGCCATCAGGCGGCCCCACAGTCGGCCGAATCCCAAAGTCTTGTCATCGCTTCTTCCCTGACGTCAGTGCGACAGGGGGATAAAAGAGGCAGCTGACGCCATTTTCTTCAGTTTTTCTTGCCCCAGATGTCAGGTGCCCCCAATTAGGAAGGCAATACAAATAACTATGCAAAATACCTTAGTAGATAAACAATAGTACTAGCTGTTAGCAAAAACACCATATAGGCATGCATCCATTAGACTGATGTACATGGAGTTATAACTAACACCCTGGTATGTAGAGGGGATGGTGGGAGGGTAACCTGGACTGCAGCAGTATATACACTCGAACATCTACATTTATGGTAGGTACAAAACTGTACTATGTTCATAGTGTAATACTGCTGCAGTCATCACACTTGGGTTGAATCCCAAAGCTATGGATGGGTGGCTGGTACTAAACTGGGTTAGGTGAAGCTAGGATGCCCTGCAGAACTGCCGTGGCAAAACCAGCTCTGTTTTTTGAGTATAATAGAAGGTGGTAGTGCTTGGTAAAGATGTGCACTGAACTCCAAGTAGCTGCCTCCAGAATGTCCTTGGTTGGAACCCCCTGAGAAAGGCTGCTGAGGTTGCTGTAGCCCTGGTAGAATGGGACCTAATATTAATGGGCACTGCTTTCCCATGGTGCGAGTAGCAAAAACGGATACAATGTACTATCCATTTGGAGATGGTCTGTTTTGAAATAGCCTTTCCTTGAACCTGCAGCATAGGATACAAAGAGTTGGTCAGTTTTTCTGAAGGTCTTTGTCTTATCCAAATAGTAACGTAGCTGTCTGTGAATGTCCAAAGAGTGAAGGAGTCTTTCTCCTTTATTCTGGAGGTTTGGATAAAAGGTGGGTAAATGAATGCTCCGATTCAAAGCCACACTGTATACTACCTTTGGCATAAAGGTAGGGTTAGTTCATAAAGAGACTCTGTCCTGATGGAAAATGATGAAAGGTTCCACTGCCATAAGTGCCTGTAGTTCTGAGACCCTGCATGCTGAGATGATAGCCAGCAACAGAGCTGTTTTCCATGACAAGTATTGTAGTTCTGCTGAGAAGGCTGGTTCGAAAGGAGGCAGTGTTCATTTTTCTAAAACAAAGTTGAGGTCCCAAGCTGGCGTTGGGGGTTTTTGGGGGGGTCTTATATTCTTAGCCCCTCTGAGAAAATGCCTTAGGGTGTGGGAATATGGGAGGATCCGTATTATACTGAGCTGAAATGGCTGAAGCATGGATCTTAATGGATGAGAAAGAAAGGCCTTTGTGTAGCATCTCAGTTAAGTATTGCAGTATTTGAGGAATGTTTGGTATCCAAGGATTTTGGCCTTTAGCCTGGTTCCATGCACAAAATCTTTTCCATTTGTCTGAGTAAGTTTTTCTGGTGCTGTGCCTCCTGGCCTCCAAAATGACATTCAGGACGTCCTTTGAGAGAAGTGTTGATTGATAATTCAAGGTATTCTCCATGCAGCTAAATTTAAAGTCCTGAGCTGACTGTGAAGGATCTGAGAGTTTTGCTGAGTCAACAGAAGTGGGAATTGAGGTAAGATCCATGGAGGGCTGCGAGTCAAGGTCCTTAGTAATGGGTACCAGTGCTGATGTGGCCAGTCCAGAGCAATGAGGATAATTTGAGGTCTCTCTGATCTGACTTTCACTAATACCTTGGTCAAGAGAGGTAGCGGTGGGAAGGCATAGACTGTCAATGTTGTCCAACTGAATGATAGGGCGTCCACTTTCCAGGCTAGGGAATAAGTCCTTGTGCAAAATTTCTGTAGTTGGCAATTGTTGGGGGAGGCAAATAGATCTATTTCTGGGCGTCCCCACCTTTGACTTATCATTGAAAATACTTGTGGGTGTAGTCTCCACTCGTGAGGATTTGCCAAATTTCTGCTTAATTTGTCTGCCAATGTTTTCCTTTCCTGGCAGGAATTGTGCTTGCAGTTGTACTTTGAAAGTCAATGCTGTGTTCCACAAGATCATTGCCTGTCTGCATAAAGGGTAGGAGTGTGTTCCTCCCTGTTTGTTTATGTACCACATAACTGTGGTGTTGTCTGTCCTTAGTAGTTGTCCTGGATGCAAGAGGTCCTTGAAGGCTGTCAGTGCATTTTGCACAGCTAGCATCTCCTTTTGGTTGATGTGTAGATGCATTTGTTTTGCGGACCATTTGCCCTGTATGCACTGTCCTGCCATGTGTGCTCGCCAGGTGTAGTCTGAAGAATCTGTTGTCATAGTTTGGTTTGCTGGAGGTAAGACAAAAGGAAGACCCTTGTTTATTTGACATGCTTGAGCCCACCATAGGAACTCTTTTTGAAGGCAGGGAATGAGAGGTATACTTGTTTCGAGGCTGTGCCTGTGTTGAGTCCATAGACTTTTCAGGTACCATTGTAATTTCCTCATATGCAGCTTTGCATGTGGAATTAGTTGAATGCAGGATGCCATGAACCCCAATGCCTGCAGGATTTTCCTTGCAGTGAGCTGGGTAAAAGTTGCCATCTTTTTGACTTATTGAGTCAGTTGTTTTTGTATGTCTGGCATGAGATAAGCCATCTGGGCCGTTGTATTTAACCTGACACCCAGGAATATTATGTCTTGTGAGGGTATTAGCTTTGAGTTCTTTTTGTTTACTGTGTACCCTAGGCAACTTAGCAGCTTTGTTACAAATGCCAGATGCTGTAACAGAATGGCCTTGTTGTCCGCTTGGATCAGGCAGTCATCCAGATATGGATAAATTTGTATTCCTCGTTGTCTGCAGTATGCAATTACTAATGCCAGGCATTTCGTAAATACTCTGGGCGCAGTAGATAAGCCAAAGGGCAATGCAGAGAATTGATAATGCATTGTACCTGCCAAAAATCTGAGGTATCTTCTGCAATCTTGTCTGATAGGGACATGCAGGTATGCCTCTTTGAGGTCCAACATTACCAGCCAAGACTCCTTGCCCAGCATGGGAAGAAGCTGCTGTAGTGTGAGCATTTTGAATTTGGGTACCTCCAGGTAAGTGTTCAGAATTGAGAGGTCTAAAATGGGTCTCCAGGCTTTGTCCTTTCTTGGTACTAGAAATAGTCTTGAGTAAAAACCTTGACCTTGCTCCTTTGTAGGTACCTTTTGAATTGCTTTCATATCCATGAGAGCTGAAATTTGCATTTGTGCCTCTGCCCATTCGTTTGGAGGCAGATTTGGCATGCCTCATCCGTGGTAAAGTGTGAAAATGAAATCTGTAGCATCGGGTAATAATATCCAGAAGCCATTTATCCTTTGTTATGATGCGCCAAATTTGTGGAAATAGAGCCAGTTTTCCTCCTAAAGGTGCTGCCAGGGCAATTTTGCTTGGCAGGCGAAGAGGGAAGTCATTGTGTTTGTTTCCTGAATGGTTGAGATCTTTCATCTCCACCTCTTTGACTTGTTGTGTGCCATTGTCTAGGCCTGAAAGAACCGTGTGGCTGGCCTCTGCCCCTTGGGCGTCTGTACCTACCCCTTTGGGGTCTGTCTGATGCAGGAAAGGACCAGTTTTTTGATGGCCAGTTTCTGCTGAAACGAGGAGGTTGTACCTGTAAAAAATCTTTAACTGTCTGCATAGATTTTGCCTTTTCTTCCATTTTCTTTAAAACTTCCTCTGCTTTGACACCAAATAACACATCTTTCTGCAATGGAGCATCCAATAACTTTGCTTTGACATGTTCTGGTAAGGCTTGTTCTTTTAGCCAAGCATGTCTATGTATTACAGATCCTGTGACAGCTGCTCTACATGAGGCTTCCAATGAATCAAAACCACACTGTAAGGTATGCTTTCCCACCTGTTCTGCTGCATGCAGCAAATCCTGCATCTCTTTGAAATCAGGTTGATCTGTCTGAGGGATCATTTTCTGCTTTAACTGTGTAATCAAGTACTGGTTTTATTTTAGCATGTGGAATTGGCAGTTTAAGGCCCTCATGGCCAAAGTGGCAGACGTATACACTTTCTTCCCCCATCTTTCTAATGGTCTGGAATCTCTTTCAGAAGGTAGAGGATTCGTAGCAGTAGAGGCCTTAACCCTTTTGGGACCCTGGGAAATGGTTTTGGGGTCTCAACAGGGGTTTTATATAGAAACTTATGAGAATCAGGAACTCGGTAGTATCTGGTTTAGCTGGTGCAGGAGGTAAGGAATCTGGGTTTAGACTAGATTCGGTGTAAACATCATCCAAAATGTCTAAAACTGGAGGAATTGCAAGGGGTCTATTCTGTGGGAGAAGAAGAAACTCATGGAGTCTTTTCTTAGAGTCAGAGTAATCTTGGCCTTCCCAGTGGATGTGTTCCCTCATGGTGTGTAAAGTTTCCCCAAAAGAGTAGTCTTCAGAGGGGGAGACAGAGTGAATGGACTCTTCAACATCTGAGTCTTCATAAGGAGGGAAGGAATAATCCTGGTCCTCAGAGTTAGCTGAGGAAATGGATGCCTGGTCAGAGGAAGGATAATCTTCCTCCCGTCTAGGCCTTTTGTCAGGAGGGGGTTGTGAACCCCTGATAAGGATAATTAAATCCTCAGCCATCTTAAGCATCTGTTTTTTAGGCATAGGGGCTTGTGGGGGGGGGGACTGTGGACCCGGTTTCCTAACTTTTAAGAGGGCTTTAAGTTTAGCATAAGACTTAATAGAGATAGTTGTCGGTTTGAAGACACCTTCAGAAACTGAAGGCCTGTCCAAAATCTCTGGATCACCGTCAGGGTTGGCGTCCGAGGGGTGAGATGGAACCGGCTCCTGATGCCCAGCTGATTCGGTCTGGGAGGCCATCAGAATTTCTAAATCTGCGGTAGTCAGGGGCTGCGTAGGCACCTCGCTGAAAACCGGAGAACTGGCGGCAGGCCTTGCTGAGGCCTCGGTATCTGGTCTTGGCCTTGGTTGCATGTCCCTATCCTTGCGTTTTTTAATCATTGCTGATGTCGGTTGCTCCGACAACATGCTATAATTAAATTTTCTGCCAAAATAATGTTGGGCGAAATCTGCCAGACGCTTGACTGTACGTTTGTTGAACCTAGCACAAAACCGACAACCAGAGATGTCATGGTCTGGGCCTAGGCAAGGAATACAATAAGAATGAAAATCCTTATGAGGTATTTGCTTCCCACAAGAAATGCAGTTATTACCTTTGTCTGACATCGGTCTGAGGCAAGAAAAGTTTCCCCAATGGGGTACTTAGCTTTAGAGAAGACTTCGGGCTGAAATTCAATTCGAAAATCTCAGGAGCTAGCCGACCGGCACTTGCGAACTGCTTCTGCTTCGGGCACCGCGCGGCAAGAAAGATTGAAGAAAATGGCGTCGGCTGCCTCTTTTATCCCCCTGTCACACTGACGTCAGGGAAGAAGCGACGACAACCGACGCTGGACCAAGACTTTGGGATTCGGCAGACTGCGGGACTGCCTGACAGCAGGATAACCCAAATGAGATGACTGCAGCAGTATTGCACGATGAACATCATAGTTGTTGTCTCAAGTTCTTTTCTCTTTTGTATGTGAAACTTGGCTTCTCTCCTGTAATCTTACTAATTTCCTGGTTCGAGGCCAATATTACCCAGTTTCTTCTAACTATATCTTTTATCAAACCAGTATGTTTTATTATATGTTGTAATATAGTTGATGCTTCTTTCTTTCCTGAAACTTCTACCAATAGTATTAACTTCAGCTTTTTCAGTTTGTACACTAGTAAAATACGGTTTAGCTATGTCATTTCTCAAAGTTCTTACTATATTCTTAGACCTATCAATTAACTTCAAATCATAACCTTTATCCAAGAAATGGGATGCCATTATTTCCATCTGATTAACAAATGTATCATCTTTTGTACTCAGCCTACTAGCTCGCATGAACTGGCTCTTGACAACACCCTCAAACACATGATGTGGGTGCATACTCTGACAGTGAACATACTTTGCTGCTTCTATCAGCTCCTTATATATAGCTGTACCCATTACATAATTTTCCTTAGAAATAGTTACATTCAAAAAATTAATTATATAACATCAAATCTCAAAAATTCAGTTGTTGAATGTAAGTATGCTACAAAACTATGTAACTGATTTAATGACCCTTTCCACAAAAGAAATGTGTCCTCTACAAATCATTTATAAAAAGCAATATTTTATGCCCAAATTCAGTGTTCCATTATAACTGTGGTGGACTTTCAGCTGTTTTTGCTTTTTTACATTGGTTTGGTGTTCTGGAAGCCCTTTAACTTCATGAGATCTTTTGTGCTGTTTTGTGAAGGTTTTTGTAATCTTCCTGAAGTGCACTTTGTCTTTGAAATGCAGCCTGAATGTTCTATTTCTACTACTATGATGGTGCACAGTGCCCAGTGCACCATGAGTGGAAATGTAACAGCAGACAAGAGGGATAAAATCAGCGATTTACTTAAAGTCGAGAATAATCCAGTATTCACCTTCTGTGATGTAAGTACTGAAGAGACTTGTTCTAAACTGAATGATGATGTTACCTGTAAACTGAGTAGCCTACAGGCAACTTTGAAACAACTACAGTTTAAAGCAGAACATTATAAGAGACTTCAGTGGCAAAGAATGAGCTTTAATGTGTATTTGCAAATTGGTATTGTTCCAAGAGGGCTGAGAGTAACTTTAATGCCAACATATGGCAACAAATATGAAGACCTTTTATTAAAATGGCAAGAGTTAAACTTGGGGTAAGTGCACAGTATATGCAGTTAATGAATGAGTTCTTTTTTCTAAATATGAACTGGAACTGACTGCTCTGAGATAATGACCTTAGAAAATACTGTCACTAGTTCTAATCTGTTCCCATGTATTGCTGCTGACTATGAAAAGGTCCTGAAACAAATAAAGCTCTTTGAAAGAAATTTAATTGGCACTAAAAAAAAAAACTTTTGCATGACATAAAAGACTTTAAAACTAGTAATATTTTTTCATGGCCGAAACAGCAGCCAATGGTGTTACATCGTTCAAATAATGTTAACCAATTGTACGACAAGCCTTTAAGGCATCCCCCGACTATAAGAGACATAGCTCAGGCAGAAAATGGCTGCGTGTTAAATGTAACCAACAAACTAATAGAGGTGCTTGATAAAGCACCACTCACTCCTATAGTGTCAGCGAAATATGGTGAAGCCATTTCCTGTCTGGACGACTTCCAACCTGCTTTACAGGCTGAAATAAGGGACGGAGAAGTACCTGTAGGCAGTGTTGCACCTATAGATACTGAAATAAAACACAATAACCAACTGAATGATAATTTTTTACTGAAGGGTCGCTTCTCTTTAAAACAACCAGTTGCTATCAGGGAGAAAAGCAGAGGAAGAAGCAACAGTCGCAAGAGGCTGAGGAGCTCAATGGAGGAAGAACAATGGAGACATTAGAATGTAATAAACAAGGTAGGCGGAGGGATGATTTACAAAAAGAAAAAGACTTGAATATTTTTCATGGCAATGTAGTGAATTTATCTAGCCATGAACTAAATATAAATGAACTTAAGGTATTAGCAAAAGGTTTAACCTTTGTACCATCGGAAGTAGGACATTTATCTGAAACATTAACTGAATTACGGTTGTTTACTAGAAATTTACATTTAAAGTTATTGTATAAAGATGAACAACAGTTGGAAAATGCATTAAAATGCTCTAGCACTTTTGTACCGTTGAGTACACCTAGTGTAAAAGCATTTTTGGACATGTGTGAGCAGGATATGTACCAGCTATGTTTTACCAAACAGAAAGGTAATGAGTATTACAATTTGAGTAAAGTTGAACAGGAAGCCCTTGCTTCTTTATGTAATAATCATAATATCATTATCAAGTCTGCAGACAAAGGGGGCATGATTGTAATAATGGGATGTTGAGCAATATATAGAATGGATGAATGATTTGCTATCAGACTCTGACATTTGAATTCGTGAATAATGCAACTGTGAACAATATTATTTGTAAAGTGAAAACTTTTTTGTATGAATTACTAATGGATGCCAGTATAAGCCCAGATGACTATAACTATTTATACACAGCTAGTCTGGTTATTCCATTTATTTATGGACTCCCTAAACTGCATAAGAGTATAACAAGACCTCCCATGAGACCTTTTGTCTCTGGACAACGATGGATAACAGCAGCTATTTCAAAATATGTGGATAGGAAGCGAGTCCCCTTACTGCAGTTTAGCAAAAGTTATATTAAGGATACTCAAGATTTTCTGACAGCTCTACAACAATCGAATGACATGAATATGTCTGAAAATGTTACATTGGTAACAATGGACATTAAATCACTTTTTACTGTCATTCCTAATAATGAAGGAATTGAGCTAGTAAGGCAATATATTTATGAACATGGCACATTTGATGCTAGTAAGGTAGAACTATTCTGTTCATTAATAGAATGTGTTCTAGAAAATAACATCCTTAGCTTTAATGAATGTTATCAGAGACAAGGGGTAGCAATGGGTATGCCCACTGCTAACACCTATGCAAACATTGTGCTAGCAAGGTGGGAGGAAGAACATATTTATAATGGAACCACAGCTGAATTTAGGCATAAAATTCTTGCTTTTTATAAACGATTTGTAGATGACACCTTTCTTTTGTGGAAAGGGTCATTAAATGAGTTACATAGTTTTGTAGCATACTTACATTCAACAACTGAATTTTTGAGATTTGATGTTAATAGTTCATCAAATATAATACATTTTTTGGATATAACTATATCTAAGGAAAATGATGTAATGAGTACAGCCAAGTACAAAAGATGATACATTTGTTAATCAGATGGAAATAATGGCATTAGATTTCTTGGATAACGGTTATGATTTGAAGTTAATTGATAGGTCTAAGAATATAGTAAGAACTTTGAGAAATAACATAGCTAAACTGTATTTTACTAGAGTACAAACTGAAAAAGCTGAAGTTAATACTACTGGTAGAAGTTTCAGGAAAGAAAAGTATCAACTATATTACAATATATAATAGACACACTGGTTTGATAAAATATATAGTTGGAAGAAACTGGGTAATAGACAGAGTGAGATGGGATGAAAGAACATTTCTCTCTGTTCTCCAGAAAATCCAGAGAGAGAATTTTTTAAACCAAAGCCAAAGTTTCTAAACAACTTGTGAAAGAATCTTCAAAAAGAGAGTCTAAATATGGAAAAATGTGAATGCCCTTCTGTGATGCCCACGCATTGGCCCAGTAATCAAGGTGCCTCAATCCTCACCACTATCACCAGTGAGGGGTGTGCACATTGGGGGGATAACAAGTACACACACAATAAAGTACAATCTCCCTTAAGAGCACACAGAGATCACAGTCAGTCTGGGGCTGGTTTCTCCCTTTCTCTCCAGATCCTCAATAAGACTCCCCACTGGCACATCTATAAGGTATAGATCTCAGCCTAGTGGTCAAGCCAAAACCTCCAGCACCCTCTCTGTCCAAACAGTGCTTCATGTCCCTGTCCAAGTAGCTAACACACACACACACACACACACACACACACACACACACACACACACACACACACACACACACACACACACACACACACACACACACACACACACACACACACACACACACACACACACACTCTTTGAGATATGAGTTATATACAAACATACAGACACTCCTGGAGAAGGCTAGCACAGGTTCTCCAGCTATGTCCCCTTCTCTCCAGACTATAAGGTATAAATCACTGCCACCAACCACTATTTATCAGCTACTATAAGGCCCTTCCCAAAGGGTGACCAATTTCACTGTGTAACGTTACTGTTATCCAAATAGTAAGTGTGAATGAGCAGCAAGACTACTGGAGTGGCTTGGACAGTATCACTAAATACATGCAAGTACAATAGAGCTTAAATTATTTCTACACAAAACAGCCACATTTGAAAGGTTTAAAAATATTTAATAATAAAAACACAAGACAATACTCATTATTTCAATACAATGACATTACAGAGTTCAGAAATCACAGTAAAATGTTTTAAAGCAGTACTGTAGGATAGTCTGACATAAACATAGAAAACAGCTAGACTCATCTTACAATTTCTATCTATATCTAAGAGAAATGCTAACATCTAAGATCCTACTTACAGAGCAAAGCAAGTGCCTGGTGAGTTGTCAGCTTTAGACAAAATCCAAAATGCTCAATCTTTCTCTCTGAGAAAAGAAATGCTTTTTACATCCCATT